>NW_027226398.1:0-34159 GCF_022539635.2 Chironomus tepperi
CTCAATGCGATTTCAATGTGGCATTCGTATAACTTCATTGTGACATCCATATGGCTTCAATGTGGCATCGATGTGACCATAAGGCGGCATTGATGTAGCTTCAATGTGGCATCCATGTGGCCATATAGCGGCAATTTTGTGGCTTCAATGTGACATTCACGTGGTTTCAATGTTTCTGAATAAAAGAGCCTTAGCAGAGCATCAAGGGATCCATGGTTGATCCTTCTTCAATTGTATCACTCGGGATGGCTACAAGCTCAGACGATAAATCACTCAAGCAACAAAAGTTTTAATTTAAAAATTTCCTCATACTTTTGGATTATCATCAAGTAATTAATGAAATATTTTTACTCGAATTAATTTATGATATTTAATCCAACATCAAGCAACATCCATGTATAACATAAGATAAACAGTATAATTCATCCTGTACACAAGCTGAGCTTAATCTATGAAAAACTTTTTTTCCCATCAACAATTTGTGTGAAAAATGCAGGAAAAATTCTAAGTGAAAAAAAAGAACTAAACCTTGTGGATATAAAATATATATAAAAAATAGTAAATTTCCAGCTATTGCTTATTGTACTGCAACATTGAATATAGAATTTCAACAAACATGAGCGACAACGAGGACGAAGTCAATGAAAAAACTCATCTAAGGTAGATAAATAAATTAATGATTGTAGAAAAAAAGCATGTGCAGTTTATTGAAATTGACTTATTCAGCAACAGTGTCTGTAATTCTATTATGTTCTAAAATAATCGCGGTTGCCCATAGTCGGGGCTTTTATGTGTGTTTAGAATTTTTTAGTTTATATCAAATAAAGCTCTGAAAAACAATAATAAATAGGGGAAAAATGCTTCCCTTTATGCGGGTTTTATGGCTGTTGTGGATACACAAAAAAAAATATTTTGTTGGAGGCTCTCGTAAATTTATTCAGTTATAAATTTATTTGGTTTATTTATGAAGTAAAGGAAGTGGGGAAATAGTCGATAATAGTTGGTAGTTATGAAGCATTTTATGTAGGATTGTCAGATTTCATTCGACTGTTAAGTCAGTGGTGGGTAACCTTTTATTTTTCGCAACAAACCTTAGTCACGACCACCACTGGTCTAAGTCGTGTCACATAATCTCGAGTGATTCACAATGAGAGTTCAAACATTGTTCTGTTTCGTTTCTTTTATGGTTCCGACTCGGTTCCGATTTGGTTCCGACTTGGTTCCGACTCGGTTCCGACTCGGTTCCGATTTGGTTCCTACTCGGTTCCGATTTGGTTCCGATTCGGTTCCGATTTGGTTTCGACTCAGTTCAGACTCGGTTCTGATTTAGTTCCGACTCGGTTCCGATTTGGTTTCAAATCGGTTCCGATTCGGTTCCGATTTGGTTCCGATTCGGTTCCGATTTGGTTCCGACTCGGTTCGGATTTAGTTCTGACTCTGTTCCGATTTGGTTCTGATTTAGTTCCGATTTGGTTTCGACTGAATTCCTATTTGGTTTTGAGTCGGTTCCGATTTGGTTCCGCCATGGATTCATTTCGGCTCAGTTATTTTTCTGTCTAATTTTGGTCTGTTTTGTCATTATTCTGATTGATTAAGTCTCGACTTCATTCCGGTTCTATCTGATGGTTCGTGACGTTTTCGATTTTGGTTCCGCCATGGTTCCGTCTGATTTGTTAGGGAACCTTCATGTCATTTATACATTTTGCAATTACGATTGAGTTTGTGCTTCTTGAAATTTTGAATAAATTCAACTGAAAGCTATACACATAAAATGTACTTTTAAAATTGTAAGCACTGAAAAATTCACAACCTCGTTAATTTCTCATTACATATTTTTTAGCTTCAAGGAATATTATTAATGAAGTTTATTTTGATTATGGAGAATTTCTCTGCCAATTTCCTCTCAAATATTATAAATCTACAAATTATATATTTTTCAAAGCTGACTTTTATTATCTCGGAAGTATTTATTTTGATTTTTACACGTTTTACACATCAAACTGACACACCCAAACCATAAAATTGTAAAAATCTCAACTATAAATATTACAAATTTATATAAAATCACGAGTGTTTGGTTTTCATAATTTTATGACAGTAATTTTATATTTTGAATGACGTACAGACCATAATTTGATCAAAATCTGGAGTGAACATTTCAATTGACATGCTGGAAATACAAAAAATTTGAAATATTCTACAATTGCCACTTCAAATAACAAAATGATCACTTTAAAGATCATGTTCAAGGTTGCAGTTTTTGTTTTATTCGTAATAACTTTAATGTCTGACCTTTGATGCTGATGATGTAAAATTTACCAATTATCTTTCCGGTAAACTGATCAATGAGATTACAAAATTCTTAATTAGTCAATGTAATGATGAAGTAGTTACAATATACTATGATAAAACAGGTTTTGTGTATGAATTTCATCAATGTATAGAGTCTTTGTCAACTATCATTGCTGCTTTTGTAGTTTCATAATCTTATTTACTGCTGTAATCAGGCAATTTGTTTACGTTCTTTGATCAGGTACGAACAATGAGTTCGTCGTTATATCAAATTGACTTCTACTGTTGCCTTTAAGCATTATTTATGGATTTTGTGGGTTGATATACTCTTCTCTAACAGGAAAAGAGCATACTGTACCTCTACGACAGCAAAAAAGAGGTCTTATTGTCTTTTAGGGCAAGTGTAGTAATTTCAAATGTTTGAGCCATAGAACATGCTCAATTACACTGCAAAAAATTTAAAAATTCCAAAAAAATTGTCAGTTTTCAAACAATTTTAACAGAAAGACTTAGAAAATTAGCCCGGAAATGACTCAACACCAAAAATCATAAGATGTGTCTCAAGTCGATGGAACTCTAACATAGGGCAGAATTCGATAAGAATCGCAACTCTTACGCCTAGTTCACACACCTTTATCCACCCCTAATATAATTATACCATCCCATAGGACACAATTAGGAGTCTTATGGAAGCTACACAAAATTCGGAGTCCATCAAGGGTCAAATTTGGAACTAGCATGAGCTCAACATGTATTCCACCGTCTACTTTAAGTCGCTTCAGTTTATAGTTTGATGTACGATCAGTTCTCTTTAAGGCATATAACGTATAAATGACTGAAAATCGTTCCCTAAGCTAGCGTGAATCAAGCTCCAAAACATATTTGATGAAAACTGGCCTCAGACAAGATTCAACTCGCTCACAAACCACTAACCTGATTTAAGTCGACGTGGCAGCGTATTCATTTCGGTCATTTCCAACTATACCGTGTGTTACAGCCTCTTTATTAGTTAAACACTACGATAAAAAGCAACATCAAGTCAAAATGCATGAATCAATCTCACATTCAACATAGACAACATTCTAAACTTTTCACAAAATTCATCATTTGACAACTTCAAGCAGTCTGAGTACATTGACATGCACAATTCTCGAATGTAAACGACCGAAAAAAGTTGTCAAAAATTCAAAAAGTGAAATTGAATCAACCAGAAAAGAATTAATTTTTAATTGAATTTTATAGACGAATTCGACATTTTTTTTGTTGCCATCTATTGAACAGAATGTTGAATGTTGAATTTCCATTGATGACTTGGTTGTGTGGAAAATGATGAAAAATTTTTCGTCCTATGTTCAAGCTCTCGTGTACTGATAACATTATCTTATCGAATTTCCATACATTTACCATCAATTTTCCACCGATAAGATAAATTTTTTGTCATTCGATCAATTTCACCTACGATGTATGGAAATTTATGTTTAGTTCTAGTTATTTCGGTCGGATAGAAAGTTCCAATAATTTTAATTTGTGTTGCTGACAGAAATTTGATGAGAAAATTGAAATTTTTTAATTTAAGTGATGAGAATTTGAAAAATGAAATGAAAAATAGTTTTTATATCAACAAATGAGTGAAAATATGTGAAAAACTAGCATTAAAATGTTTGTATTTAGTAGATGAAAAGCTACAATATGGTGAAAAATTGTTGAATGTTCTTGTGGTGTTGAATTTGGGATTAAGCGCATTTTTGAAAGTTTTGATTCAATTTTAGATTTCGACATTTTTGATAGAATTTGAAATTTTAAAAGATTTTAGAAATTTTAAAGTTTCATAAAAATCAAAATTTTTAAAATTCTTCAAAAAATTCAAAGTTTTGAGTTTTTTTTAAATTCAAAATTTTGAAGGATTTCATAAATTTTAAAAATTTGAAGTATGAAATTCAAAATTTTGAAGGATTTCATAAAATTCAAAATTTTGAAAGTTTTCATAAATTTCAAAATTTTGAAAGTTTTCATAAAATTCAAAATTTTGAAAGATTTTATAAAATTCAAAATTATGAAAGTTGTCTTAAAATTCAAAATTTTGAAAGTTTTTATAATATTCAAAATTTCGAAAGTTTTCATGAAGTTCAAAATTTTGAAAGATTTCATAAAATTCAAAATTTTGAAAGTTTTCTAAAAATTTAAAATTTTGAAAGTTTTCATCAAATTTATCCAAACTGTTTACAAACTTAACTCCATTTTCATTCAAAATTGCGCTCTAAAAATGATTTCATTTTGTGGTTTCAGTGAAAAAAAAAGAAAATTGCAATGAGTGCAAAATGAAAACCATGGAAGTGAATTTTTCATTTTAAAAAAATATGAGAAAAACTCATTCGAATGTGAAATATAAAATAACAACAAATAAATAACAAATAAAAAGTGATGAACAAATTTAATGAAAATAATGTAAACGAGCAGCAAGTAGCAATTCCTGACCTTAACTTGTACACAAAATGTAATTTTCTTGACAATTGATCACACAACAAAGGTACACGGATTTATATTTTGGTATAATTTTATTGATTATTAAAAGATTTTTGGATGATAATTGTCTTCAATTATAAGTGCTGTCGTCTGGAAAGTCTGTGTCAAATTAGCAGCAACCTTCATGCTTTCATGACTAAAAGCTAAACGAGCGCAGAATTTTGTGTTATTTTCATAGCCACCCGAGTAGCACAATGCAGTCGTTTGCATTTTTGGACATGAAAATGAGTCGAAATCAGCCGTCACGGTGCCGTCAGGGTGTCTTAACCTTAATAGGTTGACCTAGAACACTACCTTGTGCTGCTCGGGTCACTATGATAAGTCGAAATTTGCTCGATTTCTAAAAATACAATCGTGATGAGTAGGTGACTCAAAATAAATTTAATCCTCGTGACTTGTGTCTTATTTGTGTCAAATTTCCTGTTTTATATTCTTGTTGATAAAGTCAGTTTGCTATTGAGGTAAATTATGAAAATAATTGGTAAAGAAAACGAAAGCTTTTAATGTTGAAATTTCCATTAAAATTGATATTTACAGTTTAGAGATGCATGCTTATAGCTCTATAAAATTGCTAATATAGAATTGTTTTAGATGAAAGGCTGGAGCTTCAAAGAGGGCTTTGAATGAATAGACAATTTTATGCTTAGGATGTATACCTATGATGGATGTTTACCTATATAACTAAAGAGTGGGTAGTGGGTTTGGGGTTGATACTCATCTTTGAAACTACTTGTTTACTTCGCTGGTTATTCAGATTAATTTTGATCCATGGCTCCCCCCAGATGGCAACTAATGCTGGCTCTGAACCGGCTTCCGTCTGCCAACTTACAATACCAAGAGCAATACTGTCTTTTGACATCAATTTTTGTACTTTAATGTCAATTTTGTCATTTTGTCGTCAACACAGCGATAAAGCAGGGCTCTTGCGACCATCGCATAAGGTACTCGTTGTTGAATACCAATGTCATGTCAGTATGTGCTGGATTTTATTGAATATGACTCCATACTAGAGTCACGCTAGCCAAATGACAGCTTTGTTAGACTATTTCACGTCGTTTGCCTTTCTGGCATATAAGGGACCTTCGGAAGTTACCTAATGCCTTCGGGGGAGGGAACGGGGTTCGTCCCCTTATGCCTCTCAAGGATATCTCCCTAAAATCATAATGAATTTAAATGACTCAACCTTACAATTAACAAGCTGGCGTTACTAAATCCTACCCTTCAGACAAAAAAAAAGTACAAACTAATTAACACCAAATCAAACAAAGATAAAGCCAAAGCATGCAAAAGCTCTTTTAGCCTTGAATTATTTAACGTGTGATTAATTTGACATTACAATTTATCGAGGGGAATTTCATTCACTTACTCCACACACAACAAAAAAAGAACCGGAAACAATTCGAATAAAAATTTCATCATTCAATAACACAATCAGCTCATTTGTGGATTATGAGTATGAATC
Organism: Chironomus tepperi; assembly: GCF_022539635.2. NCBI lineage: Eukaryota > Metazoa > Arthropoda > Insecta > Diptera > Chironomidae > Chironomus > Chironomus tepperi. Next base: position 6,278 of record NW_027226398.1, read on the forward strand.
ATAACAGTCTGTAAAATGAGAATTTTTTTCATATTCAACCCTAAGCAAAATGATAAATTATTCTCGACTTGTATCGTTATCGGATATATGCGAAAAAGTACATGTAAGTGTTTTTCGTACTGTGCTTATCAATAATTCAGCACTTTTTTCTCACTTTCCATTTTCATTTCCATTCCCACAATATTGTAAAGGGGGCTGTTTAGTTGTTACGTAATCCCAATGCTTGGGAAATTGGCTCCCAACCCTAATGCCCAATGCATGGGGAATTGATGCCTAATGTCTGGGGAATTGAGGCCTAATGTCTGGGGAATTGATGCCTAATGCCTGGGGAATTGATACCCAATGCCTGGGGAATTGATGCCCAATGTCTGGGGAATTGATGCCCAATGTCTGGGGAATTGATGCCCCGTGTCTGGGGAATTGATGCCCCGTGTCTGGGGAATTGATGCCCAATGTCTGGGGAATTGATACCCAATGCCTGGGGAATCGATGCCCAATGCCTGGGGAATTGATGCCTAATGTCTGGAAAATTAAGGCCCAATGCCTGGGAAATTGATGCCCAATGCCTGGGAAATTGATGCCCAATGCCTGGGAAATTGATGCCCAATGCCTGGGGAATTGATGCCCAATGCCTGGGGAGTTGTTCCCTAAACCCTTCCTCTTCCCCCTCCCAGTGAGCCCCAATACACCCCTACTAAGACCCTTCTCTAACAAGTGAACGCCCCCTCCTTACCTTTTATGGCAAATCAGACGATAATGGAAATGTAAAGCTTGAATATTAAGTAATAATCGATTCACTGAACATACTGAATGTCATTCGAGGTGATTTTTCAAAGGAAAGAACTTTCTCTCTTTTTTTGGATCCTTTTTGTTTGTAATCAGATCGAGGAAGATGAAATCTCGAAATTACTTAGATACCTTTTCAGATTCTCATTTTGGTTCAAAAGTTTTTTTCGGTGGAACCTTTTGTGCTTAACATTTTAAAGGGAATTTCTTTAATGATTGAAACTTTATTCTGCCTATTTTGTTGATTGCTTTATTTTTAGAGGACTTTTTTGTGGTTTTTGAGGATGTTTTTGAAGTTTTTTGTGGGTTGAATTTGTTTGCGTGACTGCAAATAATGTTTGGTGAGTTACTGCAATCTTTGGGATTTTGAAAACTTCCATAATGTGTGTCATAGTTTCTTATGGCTTGAAGCAAGCTTGGAATTGGTTTGATGAAACTTTTTCTGCGTGTTGGAGTGACTTGAGGCTTTATTTGGCTGTTATTTGTCTTTACTCACGAATCATTTGGGCTGATATTGAATATATTCGTGATATCCCCTAGTGGCACAACGTAATCGCCATGAGATCATCATATCACTGAGTTAAAGGCAAGACGTTATGGAGAACTGTAGCTTGTTTCTCAGTATATGACTTTATCTGCTCTAGAATTCATCCTATACAAGGGAGGTATCAAGAAACCGGCCAGTTAGGCTCATTTGGGTTCTTAATTTGATGATTTCAATTTCTGCAGTTAAAAACTACTAAGTAGGACAATATCTAATTTAGAGCGTCTTTTAGGGTGATCTGGACTAAGCACCCCACCTCGATCCCCGCTTCAACCTTCAATTAATGAAGACTAAGGAAGAGAAGAATTGAAGGTCAATTTTACAAAGGACTACACATCTTGGTTCATAATTTTGCTTCAAAGCTTTACATTAGGTTGTCTTAAAAGCTATGTACAGTTACACAGCTCCAAAACATTCCCTTTATTGACCGCATTTTACCATTCACTTCCATTGATGTCATTGTCCTCAACACTAACTTTACTAAACTTACATGTAAAGTTATTACAAAATATCAATGAAAATCAAAAGCTTTTCTTTAGAAACACAAACTTTTATCAATTCTCTGAATGACAATAAAGTTAATTTTTGTTGAATTTCTCCTGAACAGCTCAGAGAGCATTGATGTTCCGAGAAGCGGTTGTCAGGCAATTTCAAATATGAGAGTCAATAAGTCGAAGCTTTAGATAAACAATATTGAACATGTTCGAGGAAATGAATTGCTGTTCATTCTCAGGAATTCTGATTATATTAATGCTCCAAAATTTATCAAGAATACTGTCCTGGATGTAAGCAAAAACATAAAGTTTACGAGATATATTGCTTTAAATTTATGATATTGATTGCACTTGAAGTGCTGTTTTTTACTCGGAGCTATAAATGAATTTGGAAAAATTGTGCTCTAGCGATGCATGATGCTTAATTGTACTGACGTTATCTTTAAAATATGCTATAGCCATAGAGACGACTCCTTTTTGGAAGTTGAGCTTAAAATAAAGAGCTTAAAGTCTACTAGAATTGTTTAAGGAGTTGAATCTATTTGGAGCTAGTTGATTCCATCCTGAACAGCACTTTGTAGTTGCGAAGGCGCCAGATTGATGTTGCATTAATGGAAAGTCAAGATTGTGTCCTTACGGCTACATGGCGGCTGATTTAGGGTCATTTCTAGGGGAAAAATCAGACTTTCAGCATTGTGTTGCTTGGACATTATTAGGACAGGTATTATGAAGTGCTAAATCCTCAAATCTGACTTATCTCATAAGTCAGAATCAAATGACATCATTCGAGTTTCCTGTTAGACATTCCATAAGGCAGCGATACACCCTACATAAAAATCTAGCATTTTTTGCTGCTTAAAGCAATCACAAGCAACAGAAAGTTATTATTTACCTGCTGAAAGCTTCAACTTTTTAACGCTTTTTTTTTTTTAATTTAAAGCAACTGCTTTACCTAGAGAAATAATAGCGATGAAAATGAAGGAACAGAAATAAAACAAATTAAAAATTCTGCAGTAAATATTGATAAATGTGCTCCAATTTCATGCTGTTCTTATTTATCTTTTGAAATTCACAAGAGTCAAACTCAATTTACTTTAAAATTTTTTTTTTTTACATCAGATTCTCTTTTCATTCCAACTTTTCGTTGTATATTTATGAGTGAAATACCCGAGCGATATGAATTTGAAAGGCACAGTTGAGGCAGACACTCGGAAAAGGGTTCTTACTTATTTACTACTAGAACTCGGATTTTGTATGAAAAAGTTGACTTAGGTCGACTAGACTTCTTATACAATTCGAGTCGACTTCGAGCCAACCTTAACTCGCTGCCCTTACAGATCGATTGTGACCCATGGCCTCCATTAGTTGGAATCTAAAGCTCACTCTAAAATTTACTACCTTCTGCCAATTACCAATGCCAAATGCTGAACTGTCTCTATCAATAGCTTAAGGCGGAATCCATTTTGCATTCATAAATGTGTACGACACGGAAGTCACTGAGCCTTAGATAAGCCCCAGTTACCAAAAATTACTTGCAAATGCAGTAATTTGGAGTCTATTGCATCTTCCAAACTCAAATCGACACAAAGTAGTTGAAGAAATTCATTAGAAGTCCATATGAACTCTACAGTGTGGAGTACATGCATGAATATCACAAGTCAACTAATCGCACAAGTCACCCGGGTCGACGTAACTCTGGTATGGTGTCGTATTTCAGCTTAATCTGTCACCAAGTCAGAATCACGCTGACCTGGAATCGAACTTTTGATAAATTAATCAATTTGTACTATTTTTGGGATACGACGAAAGGCTTCCATATGAAGAAATGTCTCACCCGGGTTAAGGTTCCTTTTAAAACCTGATTTCTCTCAAAATTCAATTTCAATTCAACTGCACGTTCTCGACTTTAACAAGTAACTTGCAAGAAATCAATATTATTGTGCTTTCGTTTTGATCACCTCACAGAAAAAGTTTTTTTCTTGATTCTGTTCTGTAACAATTGACAGAAAAATTCAAAAGGCACGAAAAAGGAAGGAAAAGTTATTTTCATGTTTGGGTTTATTGAAGCAGGAGTTCTTGACGTGCTGAAAGGTTTGAAAAATTTGGTTAGGAACTTTTAAATTTCTGGCATTTTTTGTGCATCTGTTGCTGATTAAAGCAGCAATTTCTGTGTCTCTGTCTCCCAAAAAATGCTTACTTAGCAACAATCTACTCCATAATCTGTTCCTCGCATCTGTCCATCTCTATACTTAGATTTATTCCAATATTGATGTCCATCCAATCATCCTCAAGTGGAGAATCTCATTACATCTTAAAACATAATGTCTTATGTCAATCGCCATGAGAAATCGAGAAAGCCAATAAGCCATAAACAGGCTTTTCGATTGCAAATCCCCAAAAAAAATTATTCAAATCTTATCAAAAATCTCTTCATAAAAATCAAATCATATCGATTGCCAGCTCTGAAATGAGAAAATACAGAAAATTGAATTTTTTTTGCTGTTGTGATGTAAAAATAGGCAGCATAACATCTTTAAAGGAATGGAGCATTGGAGATGAAAAATTGAAATGAAAAACTTTTTTTCTCATCATTTTTTTTGTTTTACATCTTGTCGTCCTACGAATCATTATTTTAACAGCCATGGTTATATAAAAAATGAGGAAAGGCAGGCAGGCACTGCTGTCAAAATCAATTCATGATTATATTTGTCACAAGTGTAATCAACAGAAGATGATTCTCTCAAATGAATAAACTTAAATATAAAATTATTTTAGCCTTGTGGTTGATGAATACTGTTATTGATATAGATATAGATGACGGAATTATTTGGAGATGTACAGTTGTGATGTCCATTAATTATGGGCAGATGGAGGAATTATGAAATATTTTAAAATGAATGCAGGAAGTGCTCGAATAATGAGAGTCGGAAATTGATCAAAAATCAGGATTAATGCTGATGTTACTCTGACTTGGTGCTAGATTCGGTTCAAATCCGACGTCATGACAGAACCACACCGACTGGACGCCAACCTTGTGTTTTTTGGGACATAGTTATGAGCATTCGAGGGGTATTTTGGTGTCAAAACTCCCCTGGACCGCAAAATTTCTTAGAGCTTATTGTAGGGCTTGACCAGGAACTGCGCCTTTGCATATTTTGCTTCCAATCACATGTTTGCTGTTGTTCCTTGGCTGGAGCGCACGGGGGTCCATTGCCGCGTTTTAAGAACATCTGTAAACAGCTCTATCTTTCGATAACTACTACCAATTCAGGATATTGAGAACTCTAGTGTCCTTATCAACACATCCAATCCAGGACATTTCCATGACAGTTTTAAATTGAAACCGAAATACTACCCCATTCCACCATCCAGTCACTCCGACTCACAGACAGAGTTTTGAGCAATTCCAATATTCAATAGACATCACTGAACATCAATCCCTTCCAAAAATCTGCCTTACGGCAACTTATAATAGGCTTTTGTGTTTTGTAAGTCATTACATTAATTAAATAATTTTGTGAATTTATTGGATAATGTTTGTTGGAAGGATTGATTACATTCAATGGAAACTCATGATGTGAGACATCTGTTAAAGGGTCTGTGAACCGGAATGAAATGATTCTTTTGAAAATTTGACAATTTTAAAATTTCTTGGAAAAGTCAATTTGATTTGATGACTTTTTTGAGAAATGAAAAAAAGAACTTCAATTTATTTGAGGAAGTAATATAAGGTATGGAACGTATTTGAGATGAATCAAATGATTTCCTGGGTGGAACTTCATGACGTTGGCGTTGTAAAAGCATTCTTTGCAATATTTTGATGACGGTTAAATGAAAGTTTTCCGAGGAACTGACATTTAACTATCATCAAGACGATGGAATGAATTCTTTTGCAAAATTCACGAGCAGCACAACGTGTTTGCTAAGGTACTGCTATGTCCCTGTTTTAAGATGCATAGTTGACCTGACGGCACAGTGACAACGCAATTTGAGCCAATTTAATGTAGGAAAATGCTGGGAAAATGCGGCTCGTCACATTGTGCTGTTCCCTAACAAGTTATGATTTGTCTATCGGATTTTAATGCATAATCCAGGAGTGACCAACCTATTTCGTACCTAGGCCCAGCATAGCTCTAGAAAAATCCATTGTTGATTAACCTTTTTGTCCCACAATATACCTCAGCCCTAAAAATAATTTTGCGACATATCTGAGCATTTGAGCGTACCACAGTATACAGCTTACCCACCCCTGACGTAGCAGTTTATTAAATTCTTTTTAATTTCACAAAATATCTTCCATTCAATTCTCAAAAATGATTTCAATGTTTTCATTTTAATATCATATTTCATCATAAAAGTCTTTAGAATACTAAGTCGGAGAGCTCAATTTTATAATGCAGACATAAATGCTTTGAGTAGATTAAAACCCATTTTCTAAAATAATTTAAGGAATTCTAAAGTTTTAGAGCAGGAGTATTAATTCTACAAATTATAGTTCTAATCCTCTTTGCATTTAAAATTTCGACTAGACTAATTAAATTCTGAAAGTTTTTTAAGTCAACTTTGAAGATGGAAACTGCAATAGATTTTGATACTGTGGTGGTCAACCTGTGTGTCACGGAACTATAGTGCAGTGGTGGGCAACCTTGTATTTTCGCGACACAACTTGGTGTTGAGCCTTATCCGAAACCGCACACGAAATGGCGAAGCACTAGAGCAGTGGTGGGCAACCTATGTGCCGCGACACACTAGTGCGCTGCCAAATTTATTAGAATTGCCATGCCAATCATATGCAGTGTGCGACGCGTACCACCAAGTTGTCCAGCCAAAATGAAAGGTTGCCCACCACAGGTCTACCTTCAGTCCTAGCTCAATTCCCAAACATCGAACATGCTAATTAATTCTTATAAAAAATTAACATCTAACCATAGCACTTGACTATAAACACTTTTTATATCGATTATTCATCAAAGTTTTATTTTCTCATTTTCTTTTTATAAATCAAAATTTTTACTGCCATCACTTTTTTCATCTTCTATAGCTACAACAAGAAGCTATAACGACTCATTTTATACATTCACTTATAAATGGAAAAATGATGAACAGAAGAGATGAAAAAAAAAAAAAACTTAAATGAAATCTGTTCATTCTTTTTAATTTTCCATTCCGACTAAACACATTTGCACATATTGCTTAATTGAATCATGACTTAATCAGTAAGCACAAGAATGAGAGTGAAATTTAGTCTTTATGGAAATCGATAAGGCACACCAAATGTTCACATAAAATTTATCGAATGATGTTCAAGGAATGTGTGATGTATGAATACAGCATGAATAAAGTGGATGTCATGGATTTGTAAACTGAAATGAGTAGCTTAGATCCAGTTCGTTGCCGGGGATGGTTTGTGAACAGTTTGGGAAAAGTCGTCATGATGTCGTTAGCCCTAACGATACTTAAGCGAAGACGTTGGGACTTAAAGTTGATTTTCAAAAGGAAACAGTTTAGATCTAAGGTTTCGCGACAAATTCTTGAATCCGAAAAAGACCTGGCATCAGGAATCCTTACTTAGAAGCAAAGACTGTCGCAAGGTAGTGGGGGCGAGAGTCATAGTCTGCCGTTATTGGCTTGGAGAATCGGACTACTATTGAATTATTAGATTCGACTCTCGAATCAGATAACGGACAGACAGACTATCGAGTCCGATATCGGAATCCGAAAACAGCAAGTAAAATTTGGCTTCACAACAAAGTCATGCCGCCCTGGGGCATTGCTAAAGAGCTTTTCTATTGATCCTCTTGGGGCTTAGTTACACTCTCCTATAGCAAAATTACAGCTCCTCAATCTATCTAAGAGCTACGAGCATTGAAATTTTATTGTATTTTTCAGATGTAGTCCTCAATGGAACGCATTTTTCAACCTATCTAATTGTGTTATATAATAATCGACCAACCCTCATCTAAGATGAAGCCCTCAATAGAACGTATTTTTCAACCTATCTAAGAGTGTTATATAATAAGCGGCCAACCCTCTTCCAAGACTAGTACAAAACATCAATTTTTATGAAGATTGTCCATCCCTTGTCTAATCTACATCCACTACTCTATTCAACTTAAAATCCATTTAACCAAAAACAAAGTAAATCCAGAGAGTCTATTTGTAATCGAAAACTGTTTACAAATGAGCTTTTGTTACAAGCATCACTCGACATTTTGTTCAACAATCCATCCTCATTTTTGATTGCCATAATAGAGACTTTTATCAAACTTTTATATGATTAGATGTAAGAAGAAGGAATGGAAGAGAGACTGAATAATGTTGAATATTTTATGTAAATCCAAGCATGGTTATTAAATCTCATCATGCAATTCTTATTATCATGACATTACAAGAATGAAGATTTTCTCTTTTAAAGGATCGTTAAAAATGCTACAAAGCCATGATAGCTTGTGTGTCTGTATCTACATATGTATATATCCATACCAAGTTATCTCGCGTGTACGAGAAGTATGTAACGTTGGAGACTATCTAAACATTTTATTTACTTCTTTTTGACATTTATGACTATACACAGACTCAAAAGAAGGCATGATATGCAATGTGACACTAATAACTTTATTGAAAATTTACATCTCATTTTAATGTGCTTACTTACAATTTTTTATCTATTGAGGACTTTATATTGAGAATTAAAGTCAATGGATTGTGGTTGATGACTGATGGGGGGCTTTAGATGACTTTATAGGCCACATTAGATTAGTTTTGTGGTTTGTTAAGCTTGTAATAGTTGAATTATGTGGAAGCAGTGTAATGATGTGGTGGTTAGAGTGTTGGACAGTCGAATTGTATGCTGTAGAACAGTGATGGGTAGCCATTTATTTTTTGCAATACATATTGCTGATAAAACAGAAGAAATCATAGAATTCATGGCATTTTCAAGCATTTTTGGCTACACACTAGCTCGCCGCGGCACACAAGTTGTTCATCACTGCTGTAGAAAGACATTTGATTGACATATGCAGCGTTTTTGTTAAAAATGTAGTCAATATTAAGGCTATATTATTTAGTATAAGGTAATTGATGCTTGGAACTCTAGCAGAAAAAGAATTTCCCCCAAGAGTAGAGTAAGCTATCAGCAACGCTCACGAGCATGCTTATCTAGAATATTAAATTTGAGTAAGCTCTCCGGGGCATACCCTTTGCTTATTGGGGGAATATGCTTGATAACGGACTCAAACTTGCCCAGCGACGACTTCACAGCCCATACCGATGCTTATAAAGGGTCGTATAAGCTCCAATAGTGTGTCTCGACCTCTATCAGACGAAGACCAAGCTCTGAACATACTCAACTGTAGCAAAATGTAGTCTTCGAAGCCCCAAAAATCAGCAAATTAAGTCTAAAACGCGACAATTCGAATCTAGCACCTTGCCGGACTTATACCGAAATTTAAATCTATCAACAGACTTGTGCTACTCGGGATAGATTCTAGCTAAAATCATTCAAATTACAACCAATTCCTCCTGAAGCTGCAACAATATTTCATTAAAAAGTTTTATTGTTTTCAACAATATCCAATAATAAAATACCCCAACGTAAGCTAAACCACCAAAACTTTTTTTCTACAATTAAAATTCTTTCAATAAAAAATTTCATTCAAATTCCCTCAAAAACTGACCTGAAAGTTTTTATTAAATCATTTTAAATTCCTTCATCAACAATATTCTACTTCATTTCTTTAATAAACAACATCAAGTCATGACTGAATGAGCAGAGAATAATGTGAAAATGCACAGAAGAATGCTATGTTAAGCATATGACGGGCATGAGAACATTTTTGTTGTTGTTGGTGCTGTTTTTTTGCCACATGAAAATTTTGTTGCTATTCAGCATTTATATTAAAGGAAACAAAATAATCAAATGAGGAAAATAAAGTTGTATGTTCTTGATGTGGGAATTAGGGATGAGTGAAAAGGAACAGGCCACATGAAACGTTGGAAAGATGAAGAAATTGTTGGAAATGAAGATGGAAATTTTCTGTTTATTCGCGATATGAATTTCTTGAGGACCTTTGTGAGAAGTTTGTGTTGAATTGTTTAAATATTGAAAAATTGGATAAATTAAGTTTGAAAAATTCAGAAATTGAAGAATTAAAAAATTTTAAAAATCCAAAAATTTTGAAAATTTAAAATTTAAGAATTTGACAAATTCAAAATTCAAGAAATTGAAAAATTCAAAATTTGAGAAAATCAAAATTTAAAAAATTTTAAACTTTTAAAATTCAAAGTTCAAAATGTTTGAAAATTTTAAAAAGATTGAAAATTCAAAAATTTTAAAGATTCAGAATTTGAAAAAGTTTAAGAAAATTCAAAATTCAAGAAATTGAAAAGTCAAAATTTAAGAAATTGAAAAAATTTAAAATTTTAGAATTGAAGAAATTCAAAATTTAAGAAATTTAAGAAGTCAAAATTTAAGAAATTGAAAAATTCAAAATTCAAGAAATTGAAAAATTCAAAAAATTCAAGAAATTGAAAAATTTAAGATATTCAAAAATTTAAAAATTCAAAGTTCAAGAAATTGAAAAATTCAAAATTAAAAATTCAAGAAATTCAAAGATTTAATATTTAAGAAATTCAAAAATGCAAAATTTAAAAAAATTCAAATTTCAAAATTTTTAAATATTCAAATCTTAAAGCTTTAACTTTAAAACAATTTTGTTAAATTTAATTTCAAATTTAAAATTAAATTTCAACTCAAATTTTTTTCCATCAATCTCAAACAAAATTCAAAGAAAAATTCCCACAAGGCTCTACAGCCTCAGCATCTCCAAAATAATTTTTTTAATATACACACCGGCAGAATAAAAAGAAACGAAAACAGAAAAAAGAGAGATTCCGCCACGAGCTATAAAAGCAATCTCGATTTTTATCATATTTTCTAATATTTTCCAAAATTTATCTACAGTTTATCAGCTTAAAAAGTGCCTGATGGAATGTAAATGCCATAAAAAAAATATTCAGTTCCGAAATCTCATGTAATTACGACTCAACATTCATAGAATATTTTATCAGTTGTTATCGATTGATAGTAAAGGAACTGAACGTTGTCGGCACTTTCACCTTTTTATGTCCTCTATACTCAACTATAGAATAATGTTAATGAAGTCAGTTGGCCTGCGGTCACTGAGTTCTTGTACTTCATCATTCCTTGCTTGTTTTTTTCACGTAAATCAGATAGTGATAATGAAAGTGCTGATTTGGCACATTTTGACAATAAAATGAAATGTCATGAACGCAACCAGACGTCCTTTTTATTTCTTATGAACTGAATAAATTTGTTCTACTTTACATTTAAACCTTTTTATTCCATCCCTTCTACTGTGTGCTTTTTATCAAAGTTTGAGAGTCAATCTAAAGCCATTAACATCATCGATGGATCTCTCAGAGAGTCCGAATGAATTTTTAATTTTCGTAATTTATTCAAGATTCAGAAAAAAATTAGAAAAAAAGTATTTGACCTTATCGAGTGACTGCTGTTCATTTTTGGCGTAGCTATTAGTATTTTATAGTTAGCTATGAATTGGATTAGAAACCGAGTGACACAAATGGAAAAGGCTCAGTCACAAAGCAGTATACCCTATTTGCATACGCTTTAAGCGACTGCTTATGCTTCACAGTCATATGGATGCTAAACCGAAACAGCTTCCATGAAAGATGTTAACTTACTAATTTTGCTGGTCATAAATATCAATTATGATTCATGACTTCCCATAGACGTCTCCTAGCATGTTCTATCGCTGACTTCCGCCTTCCAATTGCCGATACTAAATGCTGGCTACATACCCATATCAACAGCTTCTCTCCATGAGTTCTTAAACCTTCTTCGCGTTCTTTTGCCATTAACAAAATTTGACTTAAAGACTTTATTTAATGGAGCTTCCACAGGTCTCCTAACAATATGTCCTACAGAGCAAGTTTATTTCAATTCTTCTCACTATATCAACTTCCTTGAACAAATGTCTCAATTTGGAGTCCATATGGCTGCCATGAATAGACGACTTCCATTTGCTGTTATAAAAAGAGGTTTAGCGGAACCTTTAAAGCTCTATGACAGATCCTTCTTAATTTGTGTCGCTCAGGTGTCGCTCAGCATCACAAAAAAGAGACCATCATCATCCCGAGCAACACAAACTTAGAGATGAAGACAAAACAGCTCTCAAATAACGCTATGTGTCACTCGGGTCTGAATCAAATCGTCGATTCTAATTTGAGATAATTTAGTCGCTTCTTCCACAAATACATATCCTAATCCATATCAATATAAAAATTGTAAATCATCAATTTCATTATTTACATATTTTTTACTATTCCGTCAGAACAAATTTTCGATTGATGCCTTTCAATGGAACCAAAAAAAAAACTCATAAAGACGATGAAAATTGCAATCAAAATAAAATAAGCAAGGAGAACAAGAAGAAGACTTAAAAGCTTCTTTATTGAGCAAATAAAAAATTTTCTGCAGATTGAGGAATATTTGTACGGATGTGTATGGAGAGAAGCTATGAATTGGATTTTTTTATGACTCAATCATTTACGTGAATCACAAGAAATGAGTAAATATTTGGCATATTTCATTCAGGATCAATAATTTCATTGTAATGTCTGATTTAATTGAGAGGTGGGCGGATGGGAAATATTTTGAATATTAAGTATGCTTTTGATACTTGATAGGAACGCGATTTAATCATAAATATGCAAATGAGATTAATTATTTGTTATTTCAGGTCATAAAGTTAATTGATAATTTAGTCTGAGGGAATTTACAGTAATGAATAATTATTAATTATGCTGATGGGAAATATTGGAGCTTTTTGGGTGTTTGGATTGAGGACTTTGGGATATTTGAATGAGCTCCGTGCGACACAAATGAAGAAGTATCTGTCATGGAGCTCTTAAGGCTGTTTAACCTCTTTTTTAAAACATTAAATGGAATTTACCTGCCAAAAAATAGGTTCCATAACGGAGACTTCTTCATTTCGGATTTGGAGCCCATCTGGACCATCTCTTCCTAAATTTAGTTGTTTCCGTGAATCTCATCATTCTCAAATTTGTGCCTAATTATCACAATAAATCTAAATTTAAATTAATCATCAATTTCACACAAAACCAATCAACAACCCAACAATTTGATGCTGACAATTATTCGACAAACATTTCCATTACATACACATTTCGTATTATTTTCAAATAAACTACAATTGCCACAGAGAGATTCCATTTACAGTCATTAAACTCGAAAATAATGACATTTTCGTAATTAATTGGCTGAATATTTGAATGGGATTAGATTTTTGAAATAATGACGAATTTGGGAATATTCAATTAAAGCTGGATTCTAACAGGCAAAGTGTATATGCTGCATGGAACAGACTGCGATTAGTCAATCCTGTGTCAAGTACTTAACTTCACATGTTATGTCAAGTTTCACAGATTTCAAGTTTATTGCTGGACATAAGATTGACTAATCGTAGCATGTTTCACTGGGATTTGACTTGTTGCCGGATTTCAAACCAAATCTGGAGTCTTGCCTGTCTGGTACATATTTTGGATCGACTAACTGACTATGACGTTGTCTCGAATCAACCCCGCATTATTCGAAAATCAAGTCAATCTGGTACCAGATTTTAGGTTAATTTACCTACTCGATTGCTATTCGGGTATATCTTTGAATGATTATGTGAAATTTCGGTAAAATCTGCTTAAAATTTTCAATTTGAATCAAAGTAAACTGTGAATTTCCCATAAATTCATCAATTTTCTAATAAAAATTAAGGCGATTTCTGTCAATTTTTCCATAAAACAATCCTAGTCGGCTTTGATTTTTACCAAACATTTTCAAACAATTCTCTTAACCATTGAGTTTTAATGAACATTCATTTCCAAAAACAAATTAAAGCATTCAAATCCATTCTGTTTGATTCCACAAAAACCACACAAAATCCAATTCGTAAGTACCAATTTCATAACTTTTTCAATCATCTTCCATAATGTCAACCACTATAAATGACTCGAAACTACTTCTTCCTCCATAATTTATGTCTCATCCTCAAATGCAATTTCAAGAGCATTGAGACATTGAAAAATTATAAAAAATGAGAATTTCATTTAAAAAAAGATGGATTACTTCAGCGGGAAACAGACTCACTACAACCATCAATATTCATCTGAACAGCATGAAAACAAGAAAAAAATCCAATTCATTTATGCAAAGTGCTGCAACGAGAGTGTCTGAACGAGTTGAAATTAATTGCAAGTGACAACAAATTCAATGAATATTCATTGCATCCATTAAACATCTGAAGCTTGACATCCAGTAATTGTTGTGGAAACAAAGTTGTAAGTTTTGGAATGCCTTCCTACATTTTAGACTGTACAGGTTGATTCATGATGAAAAGTTAAATTAATTACAATGATTAACTTGATGCTGCACGTGGCTACTTAGAAAATTAGTAAATTTTACTCTATTACAACTTAATTAGCAAGCTATAAGTGCAGTACACGTTTCTCATTCACTGCTCAATTTGTCAGCTGCATTTCAACTCCTAGGAATGCCCTAACACGACTTTCTTTTGTTCCTTTTAATTTGTTCTCTTTTACTGATGTTGTGATGTATGTATAATAACATTACTTGATGCCTTTGAGCTTGTTAACCATATATTCTTTGATCGTAGTAGACAACGGAAGGAAATAAAAATGTTGTACAAGTTGGGAATGTTAGAGGAGATAAAGTAACTTAAGGCGCATTTTAGAATTAGACATTTTAATAGGAAGTTTAAAGCGTATTTGATGATAGAAACAGGAAAATACCATGATAAAATTGATCTTTTGGAAGGGAAAGACAGCGGATTGACACCCAACATCCCTGGAGGCAACTCTTAGCTACCTTTCATCTAAAAAAGGGTTTAATTGCTAAGTTGCCCTGACGAATTATACTCAATTTTGCATTTGGGGACATCTCCTTATTACGTAACATACTTAGGGGATTAGGGGGACCTTGAATCAAATGACACTATATCAATATCCTTATGGACGAACTCAGAGATCGGGTTCAACCACATTTCCGCTTTTTGAACCCTAGATTGAGATCCCCAGATATTAATTTGACATTGGACCACCTGGATGTCGGCTTGATACCGATTCCTAAGATTATCCCTGTTTCATGCCATTAACACCTATATTCTACCTCCTATTCACAATTTAGCTTCATCTTCTCCAAGACAAACTGAACCCACTCCTATTCCTAAATTAATACCTAAATTGATACTCACAAGACTTTTAATGACTACGGATAATTATAAGATTGCTTTTGCTATTTCACATAATATTTCAAATATAAAAACCAAGGGGGAGGAACTTAAAAATTTACCTGCATTTACATGCATTTACCTGCATTTACATGCATTTTCATGCATTTTCATGCATTTACATGCATTTACATGCATTTAAATGCATTTTAATAAAACTGGATTTTTAACGGATATATTCATCCTAAAAACTTTTTGATAATTTTTCCAAGATTTTTTTGCACTCTGGTAACTAAATGGAGCCGAAATTTGATTTTTTTTTTATGGTTTAACAACCAAGTGATTCAAAAAATGACAAAATTCGACTTTTCTGAAGAATTTTTTTCCTCTTATAAGAAAATTAGTTCAAAATTCGATTTTTAAGAGCAGTTTTTCACTGTAGATTAGGGTTGGATAAATATACGTTTATATGCGTACTTTATACAAAAAAATTTACGTATATGTATACTCAAAATCACAAAAACCGTTAAATGTATGTGATTTTGTTCATTATTAAATATCATTTCTTTGTTTATAATGAGTCTAGATGTTCATAGATTAAAGAGTTGAGGATTCTGGATGTTATTTAGATTTATTATGCTCTATTTGTTCGCGTTGGATGTCACTGGATCTTAGTTTTTGTTCATAATAGTTCTAAAAGTTGCTGAGTCTTATTATTATTCTGAAAATTGTCTTTAAGTTTATTTATTGAAGGAAATAATGATCCAGGATGGTACTAGATTTTATAATCCCGATTAAATTGTTTGGTACAGATTTAAAATATTATCCAGCAACATTCAGTGCTACTATCATTAACAGACAATGAGCATACTCCCCTAAATGAGCGTTAACATGATTATAATCATTCAATATTATAGAGAATGCACATTTTTGTTATCAAGCAAGGTCCATATCTGCTCGGATATGTTTACATTTCAGTAACATCCAAAACAAGGTTACTATATAATAAGATCCAGGTACATCCAGAATACTCAAATACATAACAGAATTGTCAGATAGATGCCTATGAGTATGTGGCTAGCTATTTATTGTTATATTTTGACTAAGCCTAGGCATTTCCTTTAGAAAGGCAAACAAATTTGCCTAGGCAAAGATTATACCTAGGCAAGGCACTGTAAAGCCAAAGGCAATACTTTTTGTCTTTACATAGAATTGTTTATGATAAGTATGCCTATGCCTAAGCAAACTTAGCAAAGATTTGAGGAGATAAATAATGTTTTTTGTAGAAATGAGAAAAAATGATGTACCTAGATAAATACTATTACCTATGACTAGGCAGTGCCTTTGCCTAGGTATTGTTTTTGGCTAGTCAAACCTACAAGGAGGCAAATTTATTTTCCTTTCTAAAGGTAATATCTGTGATGGATTTTTGCCTTTGATAATAATTCGATACGTAACAACTTTGTACAAAACATCAAAGTGTATCCAAGTCAATTTAAAGTGTAATAATAAGATCCAGTAATTTCCAGATCTATAGTACACAAAACTAAAATCCAGTAACATCCAGTATCAACTAGTATATTGGATAGAAGCCCTACATTGATATATTCACACCGGGCCCTAAAAAGTATTTCAGGTAGGCCAAGCTTGATACAACATTAAAGTGATCAGGTTAAGCGAATAGGTTAAGCTTCGATTGACTTGGCACTAAGAAATACTAATGAACAATTCGGTTTTTCTGAGGAATTTTCATCCAAATTCCAAGGAAAAATTGAACTTTTTCGAACTATTACTTGCTTTTTCAAGACTACTTTTAAATACCAATTTACTGGTTATTATCGTTTGGTTTTTATTCATAAGTAAGAAAATTGAGGCGAAATCGGTTTTTCCGGGAATTTTCCACCCATCTATAGGAAAATCGAGGCAATTCCGATATATTGCTTCATTTTCTATGGCACCTGCATTTACATGCATTTACCTGCATTCACATGCATTTACCTGCATTTACCTGCATTCACATGCATTTACCTGCATTCACATGCATTTACCTGCATTTACATGAATTTCACCTGCATTTACATGAAAAAAATGTAAGTTCCTCCCCCTTGATAAAAACTTCATTAATTTTCAAGGTGACTTAATTCATTTTCAATTAACGCTTAGATACGATTAAAATTCAAATTAAATTTGCTTTGAGCTCCCTAAGAGTTCTAATGCTATGATTAGCAGCAATAAGTAAATTGTCATGTTTTTAAGGTATTTGTGGGTGGGTTCTTAAGATGTTTTATGGCTTGATTGAAAGGTATGATCAGTGCTGTCAAAACTATTTTGTGGAGCGGCATACATAGCTTGATCGTAAGCAAAGACTGAAGCAGCATAAGATACCCGGTTCATTACGGACATTATTGTACTGCGGCACACAGTTTGGACAACGCTGAGTTAGATAATGAGAAAAACAATTGATCCAGGTTAACGTGACTCTGGCTTGCAAGGGCAAAGTCAAGGGGAGGGTGGGTTAAGGTCAAGTATACCCTTTTTTTGACACATTTCTTTATTTTGCTTGGGTTTTTCTAGTCCAAAAATTCCAAAACTTCGTTAAATTCCAGCACACCTCTTCCACTTCCCCTACTCTTCTGCCTATGGTCCGATCTATGGTCCAGGCTACGGTTCAGACTATGGTCAAGACTATGGTCCAGGCTATGGTCCAAGCTATGGTCCAGGCAATGGAATCAGTTGGATTCGGCAACAACAATGCTAACATTTGAACTTATTTATGCCTGACTCCATAAATTCCCAAACTTTATTGAACTGTCTACCCTAAAAAAATAAAAAAATTCATCTCCCAAACCAAAACTTCATGTCCTTTAAAAGATCCCATTCCTAATCAATCCATCACTATTCCCATGGAATCTCAACCCACGTGTGTTTGAAAGGAGACGAGATCATGGAAGATTTATGATGCAATAATAATATTTTCCAACTTTCACTGCCTGTAAATGAATACGGTAAGCCCTTTGGTTCTTGATATGCCTTGATATTTACCATACACAGTCTCATATCGTACGGAAAATAAATTTGACATGAACAGTTGATGAAAAAAAAAGCATGCTGCATGCTGTACATTTTTCTCGTAGGCTTTAATCGATTTTTTTTACTTTTTCATGCTTTATACACAAATATTCTAGGAAGTAAATATGTACACATGGAATGAAAAGTATGTACAGCATGAGAGGAAATCTGAAAAGACTCTTTTTTGTACTTTATTTTATTTCATGAATGTTTAAGGCTTGAGGTGTACAAAATTTACAATTTTGCTATTTTTTTTGTGTGTTTTTGGACATGGATGGATATGGATGTAGATGAAATTGCAATAGTTAACAGATTTAGGTCTGTGGTATTCGCATGATAGAACATGGAATGCATGTTATCTTGCTTTGGAAGCAATAATCGAGTTTGCAGATTTTTTTATACAGCAAGTTATGTAGTTGCTGTGTCATGCGAGTTAGAATTGAGGATTTAGTAGAGGTTTCCTGAAGGATCTGTTTCGTGATCAGGACCGAGAACGGGACTAAGAACGATTTTAGACCAGTGACAGAGAGACTGAGGTTGAATCTGAAACTAAGATCGGGACAGTGACCTAGACCCAGATTGGGGCCTAGACCCAGATTATGGAATAGACCTAGATTAGGGCATAGACCCAGATTAGGGCATAGACCCAGATCGGGACAGAAAACCCAGATCGGGACAGAAAACCCAGATCGGGACAGAAAACCCAGATCGGGACAGAAAACCCAGATCGGGACAGAAAACCCAGATCGGGACAAAGACCCAGATCAGGACAGAGACCCAGATCGGGACTGAGACTGCAAGAGAATGAGATCGGAACAGAAACCCAGATAGGAATTGAGATCCAGATCGAATGACGAGACCCAGGTTGGGACCAAGACCAGATTGAGACAGAGATCCAAAATTCATAAGAATTCTAGGATTTAGGACTAGGAAATCTTATTCTAAGTATCGAGAGTCCTCTAGGATTTAGTGACTAACAACACGATTAACCTAATAACATAGCCACCATACTTAATCACAGCATATCTCAATTCCCAACAATAAATCTCAAAATTAATGCTACTTAGTATCAATATGCCATCTACATGACATACAACCTCAGATTCATCTATAGAATATTCCACACTTTTTTACCATAAATTGAAATTTTTTACCCAACAATTGAACTTTTTTTCCCCATATTGTAAGTGTCCATAGAAATTTATACAATATACACGGAAATAATAGATCGTGGAAAATTCCAATATATGTGAAGCCATGAATGTCTGCTGCATAAAATATGACAAAAGTTGTTTATAATTTATTATTGACTTTTATTATAATCCAGGAAACAGGATGAAGACTGAAAAAAAAGAATGAAAAGTTTGTAGTTGGACTGATGAATTAATAATTTTTTAATTGGGATGGGGGTTTGTTCCTTTATGACGTCACGTCCATATGGAGACTGTTTTTAACCGCTGTCATGGTTCCGTCACGGTTCCGATAGATTCCGTCAAGTTTTGTCTCTATCATTCGCTAACGGCACAAGGCGCCGAACTTCATTTTTTTGCCATAAAATGGGTTGACATCAACCGTCACGGCAACTTCGTGTCTAGTGTAGATTCGGTAACTTAACGATGCTTTAAGTGCCGTCAACATGACGACGGAGCGGTGTATTAGCTACAATTTTCCACCAATCAGGCCATTTTACTAGATTATTCAGGTACCAAATCCATTTTACTGATTGAAAAGGTATGATTGCCCTAAAGTAGCCCCTGACTTCTCTCGCTGGCAATACAGATCAATTGTGATCTTTGACCTCATTTATGTTTGCGTCAGAAGCTGGTTCTATCGCCCACTGCTTACCATTACCATCTCTATCGGCAAATTCCCCCAAAAAGTCCCTTCAAATTTGGCACAAATTAATCAGCTTAATCAGTTATTCCAGTAAACAACAAATATAACTTGCAAAGTAGGTATTTTATTCCAACAAAAAGTTACATTTAATAACAGCTTAATAGACACCATAAAAAGTCTTTACTTTTCTAGATGTTTTATTTTCGTAGCAATAACAGAAAATCAGATTACTTCTGCTAATTAACTGCTTCTGACGTAACAAAAGAATCTTATAGCTACTTATAGACCCATTTTTGTCAATGATACATTGTCTTTTGTGTTTAGTAATATAAGAATCTTTATGACAAAAAAGTATCGTCAGTAAATATTAAACAGTCTTTAATGGGTTATTTATTGGTATGCAGACTCACTCAACAGGATTGGGAGTTTTGCTCAATTGCATGCAGCTACTCACATTTAGGTACTTTAATTTGGAATTGCGAAGGCGTATTTGGTAGGGGTGTAGTCAGGATGGAGGTATGGGGATCAAACTCCAACCTATTTTGAACAAAAAGTTCTATAATTTGCTACGAGTTTTCGGGAAAAAGTCACGAAAATTCGAAATAGATTAAAAAGTTTTTGCCCTAATTACGGCACCAGATCGGCGTAACTCTGGCATAGTGCCGGATTTAAGCCGAATCTGGTAAGATAACTAAGTCATATTCATGCCGGCTTGGAACAGGATTTTTGATCGATACAATGATTAGTGCTGTTCAAAGGAGTACATATGGAGACCATGCATTACAATCTAGATATTCGGGGGGATTTTGGGTTCAACTCCCTTAGGAGATGTTTGGCAATGACGTGATGCTACACTGGAGAAGGATTGATCACTCTTAGGAGACGAGTTCAGCTTTTATGCCCACTCTTAGATGGAAAGGAGGCCAGGGGTCAAAAAGTCAATTTTTCACATTACGTAATAAGTGAACGGTCCCCCAAAGAAGAAGATACTCAACAAAAAAGCTATAAAAATTCACAAACAATTACCTACATCTTCACACCTTGAACTTGATTTTGAATTAAATCCATTGAATTAAATCACGCTACCCAAACTGAATTTAATCTCTTTCCATTGACCTTAACTCATGAATCAGCTCTCAGTTATAATTGTTTGCATTTCATTATCTCATTACTGTCTGATTATTCATTTAAACTTTTGTTTGACTTTATTCTCTTTAAAAATCGATTAATCTTGTTAAAAATAGTCATTCCGGGGGGCTTATTCGTTGAGTGTTTGGCAGGATTGTCAGGAATTTGTCTATTCCATTATGAATGTGAGAACTTCAAAGGAATGAAAATGTAGATAGCGCATGTAAGTAATAACAATAACTCTTTAACGACACTTAGGCATGATCATCTCAAAATACAGTAACGACAGCATCGTGTCGCGACTTACAATTGAGACAGCATTTGCCATGAGGTAATTATGCTAAGCACGGCAGTACTAAACATGTTTTAAAAAAATAATGAATTGCTGTTTTGCATTTTTAACTGACAGGAAGTACTCAATGCTGGATAAAGGAAGTAAAGATAAAAGGATATGGTTGTAAAATGATGAAAATTGAGATGACATTTTAGAGGCTTTGCTTAGATTTTTGTTGACATTGGGATGTTGATTGTTGTGGAAAGTCAACAGACTTGATTGTTTGATGTTGAGGGTTAACCACTTTGGTGTCTGGGAAAAGCGGAATTTGTGGTATCTAGTCACATATTGTTGAAACTGTCAATGTGTTAGTAAGGCCTCAATGGTCGACTAGTTAAGCATCAGACCGGATATTTATTCCTCTATTATGAGGATGTGGATTCGATTCCCATCAGAGACCGATCTATCAATCATTATATAGTAAATGCTGTCGATATGACAAGAATTTGCACAATATTCACGACATTCCAACAACTTGCGAGGGGATCGTGATGTTTCAACTTTAGCAAAAGATCGAGGCATCCTGGAATATCTGTTTCCCATCTTAAGAGCTCATACCGTCTAGGACATCCCCTGTGCCCTCACTTTCTTACATTTTTAACCATCCCAAGTACATACCATCAAGTCTTATTCATTCAAAAACAATAAAAGCCTTAAATTAGGCTCAACAATCAATCAGACCGAAATTTATCCATTACAACATCCTTCATCAGTTCTTCTTTTTTATAGAAATTTCAATGATCACAAGCTAGTTAAGAAAATATTTATAGAATTAAAACCTTTTGATGCTCAATTTCCCATTTCAAGCCATATAATTCACAATAAAATCAATTGTCTATCGATCCAAGCTCTAATCTACCTTTTAAAAAAGCAAGAATCCTTTAATTAAGAAAAACAAAACAACTCTACTCAAGTCTCTTAAAGTCTCTCACTCGTCGTTCTTTGAAGTACAGCAGGATGATGAAACACAATTAAGTAAAGCAGAGAGAAAGTTATTAACAAGAATTTAATTTAGAGTAAAAAAAAGTTAATTCATTTAGTATGGGAATGGTTGGAAGTTAGGGAACTCTAACTGGAAATAGCGTTCCTAGATCCCTTCACCAACACCTTAACGCTTTGTGGCAATGTTTGCAATCTAAAATACGCTATATAAGGTGTCATATAAGATCTCATTAATAACGTGGGTATCTATACGTTGGCGACGTAAGAACACTTGGAAGGAGGATATCAATTGACACATGGCACAGGTACTTGGCATTGACACTTGGCATAGGCACTTGACATATGAACATGTTATAGGCACTTGGCATAGGCACTTGACATACTCACTCGGCATAGGCACTTGGCATAGGCACTTGGCATAGGCACTTGGCATAGGCACTTGGCACTTGGCATAGGCACTTGGCATAGGCACTTGGCATAGGCACTTGGCATAGGAACTTGGCATAGGCACTTGGCACAGGCACTTGGCATAGATACCAGGGATTTGTCAATTGGAAGCCAGCTTTAGGCAACATCTATGGAAGTTCATGGATCACAATTGATCTTAACAACCCTTTTAAGCCATTACGCAACTTCCAAACACCTCCTAATACAATATCTCATCACATCTAGTACCACA
Source organism: Chironomus tepperi (assembly GCF_022539635.2). Classification (NCBI taxonomy): domain Eukaryota; kingdom Metazoa; phylum Arthropoda; class Insecta; order Diptera; family Chironomidae; genus Chironomus; species Chironomus tepperi. The sequence continues at coordinate 29,391 of NW_027226398.1, forward strand.
ATCTAAAGCTCATTCCAACTCTTCTTTGAAGCCAGATGAATCACTGAGATTCAATTTTCTCCCAGACAATAAATCTCCCATTCCTTCCTTACTGCTTTCATTCACTCTATTACAACATCTTGAATCGAGTATAATAACACAGTTGGAACACCCGCGGTTATTTGTTGAACGTAGCTGTAAAATGAGACATGTAGATATAGAAATGGCAATGGAAATGAAAGTGTAAAACACAGATTTACTTTTTTTCTTAATCATTTCTGTCAGTATTTATATTTCTACTTATCTAGTGTAATTATGTTTTTGAGTTGGGATGTTTTATGAATGAAAAATTATTATCTTGCTTGAAACTCGATGCTGGGATTAGCAGTAGATGAATTATGAGTTATAGAGAAAATGTTGTGAAATGTAATAAATTTTGAGATTTTCGACTAAACTATTAGTCATGAATGACCTAGAAAGTGAGGGAATTTTAATGTTGTTGGAGTTATTACTTACTACCTTGACTGGGACGCATATGGGGCCATTACAGAGCATTAGGATGTAAATTGACCGTTTTTCCGTTTCCACGGTGACTTGACGGTGACGAAGTCGGTCTTCACGGTCTTCACGATCTTCACGGTCTTCACGATCTTCACGGTCTTCACGGTCTTCACGGTCTTCACGGTCTTCACGGTCTTCACGGTCTTCATGGTCTTCATGGTCTTCACGGTCTTCATGGTCTTCACGGTCTTCACTGTCTTCACTGTCTTCACGGTCCCTCAAAACAGTGCCTCCTCCATGAATACGCTCTAGATGATCAATCTTATCTCAAAGTTCCTACTTCAAAGACCATTAAAAAGTTCATACCTCAATAATACCCTGTAATTGACTGCCTTTGGCATACATAACACAAACAATACCAAAGCAATCATCCTTTACCAGCAAAATCCAGTTGTTTTTATCTTTACATCTCAATCCAAGTGCCAAGAGTTATGACACTATTACTCACCTTTATTCCAATGTACACATTTAACAAAACAAAAGCTTCTCAAAGAACTCTCAGATTTCAAAGGAACTAAAAAAAATAAAACAAAAGTAAAACGAGATAAAAAAGCAGAATGAACACATCATGAACACTCCCACGGATACGAAATGAAAGAGGATGTTATGGCTAGAGTAATGAATATGTAAGCTGGCTTCATTCATCTCATATCTATGAGATTACATCTACATTTGTTGAGTAATAAACATGAAACAATGGTTTTCATATCAAATTTCGGAATTATTTTGTACTTTTACCACAAGCTTCATCTTTCATTAACTAAGGATATGTTTATATATTTTATTAGACATGTCTAGATTGAGTATTTTTCAACAGAAAATATTTGACAGTATTTTTGGGAAGCATGAACAAGAATTTTTAAGTGGAAATCCGATAATCCGATTAAAATTGTTGCTGATGCAATAATATTATAATTGTGGATATATGCTTGAATTATTTATAGAATTCTATAGAGATAAATGTGGGATTCTGTGGGTAGATGGGGATTTAGGGATCGTTTACTTATTTGGTAATTCCTCAAGGAAATCTTATCATTCTGGATGAAAAATTCTATTTTTATGAATGAATAGTTGCTTACTAACCTCCTCTCCTAAATACGTCCATGGTGTCAACGCCTTACCGCTTCTACCCCTCACTCTCCTTCTATCCCTTACTCCCCTTCCACCCCTTACCACTCCTTCCATCCCTTTTAACCCTACCACCCCTTCCAACCCTTCCATCCCTTCCTCCCCTTCCACCCTCTTTACCCTTTCCCCTATTCAGCATGTAAAGAATTCATTAAGGTGTAAAAAAATATTAAAACCGCAATTCTTTCTTAAGCACCTTACGGTATTAGTGGACCAATCCCAAATGAAACCACCATCACCCACTCCCACTCCCACCACACTATGTGTCACAGACCATAGCTTGAGAAGCACTGAGCTACACCAATTCCAACAGTTGTTCCATGCAACTTAAAATTATTATGAATATTTAAAAATACAAACTTTGTCTGACATGCCCGATCAGCACATGATGTTCATGGCAGTCAGATGTTCACCATGGCATCGAAATGGCAAGTTTTATGGCGGTTAACAAGAAAACTGTCATTTGAACGTCACGTAGCAGCCATTTGAAAACCATGAGGTAACAACTTTGGTATTGGCAACTGGCAGACATCTGAGGGAAGCCAAGGATCACAGTTGATCTGTACGGCCAGCGAAGTAAGTAAGTAAGTAAGCGGTAACAACTTGAAAACCATATAGTAGCCACTTTAACGCCATGTGACAGTCAATTGAATACTACATGACAGTCAATTGGCAACAGTTATGAATTACTTTTCCCGTTCAGGACCTTTTCTTTTTTACATCAATACAATACAAAACTTTTACATCTTTACACTCCATTTTGTACCGTCTATATCATTCGAATAACTGCAAAAGTTTCGTTCTCTTTCCTTTTAACAAGACGTTGAATAAAGGATCCAAAGGAGTAATTTTAAAGTTTTCTTTTTCCGGTAAATTGTGCAACCATTAAAACTCACTCATGTGGAAAATGCAATCACTTGTGAAAATTTTAATCGGGAGTTGTTCATAAATGATGGATTTTTTGAGATTGATTTGTTTTGGTTATTTACTTTGCTGGATGTACAGATCAGCTGTGGTCGATGGTAGCTCTTAGTTGGGGTCTAATCACTAAGATGTCTTCTAAAATTGGATCTGATGCTGGTTGCTTTTTGCTAGTTGCCAATATTAAGTGATACACTGTCTCTATCGACAGACTCCTTCCAAGAATCCTATGGTGATCTTACATGTTGTCGGATTTTAAGCGAATTCGGCACCAAGACAGAGTCACACTGTTCTGTAACCGTATTTATGACCGATTACCTTAAAAGAAGATGTGCTCTAATGTCTACCTACCCTTAACTATTCCCCTGTACCTTTAAATTTGAACAATTTCTTGACATCACTGCCGAACATCCCCGCAAATGTTTAAAAATAATAAGTTTTTCGGATGTAAAGAATTTTACTTTTACGGGTTGTTGCATTATTTGTAGACGAGGAAGTGTCGTTGAAGATTGAAAAGTTTTTCATTCTTTTCATCTCTATCTTTATCGTCATCGAACATATTGAGTTACAAGAAATAAAACATGAGATTAAATTGATGTAATAATGCTTCTATTGAGTATATCCTCATAAAAGTAGTAAATTACTTTAAGATTTAATATCATCAAATGAGCGATAAGTAAATGGATATATGGCTCAAGGATGTAATATTTATTACGACTAGTAAATTGATAGTTCCGATAATTAAATAGACAATTTTCATCAATATCTAGTGAGTCTGGGTGTATTGATATTTAATATCGTCTGCGGTTCATGTAATAACACAAAAACTTTCGAATAACATGATGAGTTGTGGATTAAAACAACATTCTATGGACATATTTTGATTCCATGTTGGCTTAAGGGTATGACCGAATAGCCACATTAGACAAATTTTACTTTTCATTGTGAAAATTGACTGAAATCAGTCTTTATGTAGACATCAAGGGAACCTCAAGTCTAGTCGTCAAGTCAGCGACGTAGCGGCGTCCTAGCAACTGCATTGTGCTGTAAGGGATTTGCTGTACTTGAATATTTTGTTGATCTTTAAATGAAGGATGATATGAATGACATTCAGTTGCATTTACGCATCAATAGTTGATAAATCCTTTGATTTATGTCAAAAACATGCACAAAATTATTGAAATAGAATTTAAAGAAATTCCTGAATTTGTAGCAAGTTAGGGAAATTTTGTCAAAAGCTACTCGAAAAGCATTAATCCGTTTATCCAGAAGTGGACAATGTTTTATATTTTAAGGCACACCTTAGTTGTAAGACTCGATCGAAACCGAACCAGTATATGATTGGCATGAACAAAGATTGCCGAGGTGCCGTGACACATAGGTTGTCCACCAATAGGCTAATCGATCGAAAATTCTAATTCAAGCCAGTGTGACTCTAATTTTGTGCCTAATCTGGCAATATTTTAGAGACATGCCACCATAGTTTCGGATTTTTGATCGATTAAGCTCGTAAGCCTTATTAAGCCTCGATTAAGACATTGGCAAATGGAAGCCAGCGATAGAGCCAGCTTCAGGTGACTTCTGTGGGAGGTCACAATTGATCTGTACGACCAGCGAAGTAAGTAAGCTCGTTATCTGGCTTATGCTATTCGGATAAGTGGGGGCTGACTATGCTCTATTCCCAAATACGCTCCAGATTGACTATGCTAACTGCTCCAATCAAGTACAAAACTAGAAAATCCAATTTTAAATTCAATTCATTGTTTGAAATGCGATATTATTTGCTCAAAAAATACCAGATCATTTACAATTTAGTCATAATTCTCAATTTTCAACAAATCTATTGAAATAATCTTTTTTTTTGTGAAATTGAAAACACAATCAGCATAACAGATTTCAGCAAAAAAAGCAGCACATTTATTATCGATTTTACAAAACTCAAAATCAAAATAAATTTTATGACTTTTTTTTTCATTTCTATTTGTGTGTTTGGCTGTTTGGTAGCGAATATCGTGCTGTTTATTTTATTGTAATTCTCCTCCTTAGGAATTTGACCCTCTTCATTTGCCTTTGATAAGCAGCAAATTGTTTGTGAACATTTAAGATAAAAAATCTTATTGTGCTCTACATTTGCATATATGATATTAATAGATTAATTTATTAGATTTGCAAATAATGAA
>NW_027226399.1:0-34162 GCF_022539635.2 Chironomus tepperi
TTACTTTGTGATTTCAATTTTACAGCTAGAGGTGAGACATAAGAGGGACAGTGGTGTAGATTGACTGAAATCATGGTGTTGTGTGTTTTACCCAAGTAACTGTGCTGCGCTACACAAATGACCACATTGTACTATCTAAGTAACTATGTTGAGTTTCACAAGTGACTAAGTTGCACTACACAATTGACTAAGTTGCGCTACACAAATTACTAAGTTGCGCTACACAAGTGACTAAGTTGCGCTACACAATTGACTAAGTTGCACTACACAAGTGACTAAGTTGCGCTACATAATCGACAAAGTGTTGTCATCAGAGCAACTACGTTGCAGTATCTACAAGTTACAGTGCTGTGTTTACGCAATTGCAACCTACGTTGCGCAACCACAAGCTTCTACGTATGTTGCGATATGGAAGTGATTGTGTTGCGCTACCGAAGTGACTATGTTGCACTGCTCATGTAACTATGTTGTGCTACCCCAGTGCGACTGTGCTGTGCTTGTGTGACTCAAGTGATTAAGTTGCTCTATTCAAGCGACTAAGTTGCGCTACTCAAGCAACCAAATTGTGCTCCTCGTTTAGTAGATTCCCGAGAAACTGACCTAAAGTCTACCACCCACCCTTAATTAAAGAACATACTGAGCAAAAAACACCAAATATTAGTCTCCAATCCCTCAAACCACACTGTATCAACTCCTGACACAATCTCATCAAGATAAAATCCCATTTGACATGGACATCCACAACGACTTCATCATTACTAATTTCATGTTGGAGATTTTGTAATTTTTTAATCAAAAAATCAAGATCTTCCCTGAAAGAATAATAGGGAAGAGATGCTTTTTTATGAGTATATTAAAGTTTACTGCTTTATGACCCTCCCGAGGACATTACAGGAAACTTTTTTTTTGTTTCACTATTTTATTCCATCTCCTCCATTCCATCGACTTTTTCTTCCGCATTACAACTTTCATCGGATTCACTTTTTTTTTGTTCCTCATATCTTTCACATCTACATCAAGGCAAAGAGAAATTCACGCCTTACAGTTTTTTTTTGGTGGAAAACTCTCTCTGCTTTCATCATATCTCTTGTTCCTGCCTATTATGTATGAATATAAATTTGGATACGATTATGACCGCTGCGGGTCATCTGAAAATATCAATTTTTCACACCATCTCTTACTGACTTTCCACACACGGATGGTCATAAGGAACAGAGTTGCAAAACGGACGTCTGTGACATGCAAAAACCTTACAAGTGATTGATAATTTGTATGGTTTTTCTTGTAGAACCATAAAAATTACCAAGAAATTGTACGGTTTTTACAAATAAATGATTTTTCTTATAAAACCGTACAATTTCTTATCAATAATTTGTACGGTTTTGACAAAAATTTAAATAAAACCATACAAATTATCAAGAAATTGTACGGTTTTTTTCTCTATAAATGATTTTTTCTTTTAAAACCATACAAATTCTTATCAATAAATTGTACGGTTTTTGGATGTAAATGATTTTTCTTATAAAACCATACAAATTATGGACGGTTCTGCATGTCAAAGGTAATTGTTTTGCAACTCTGATAAGGAAACTTGCACCGTATTATAAATTGCTTTTATTTGTTAATTTACCTCATTGTGCTTAAAAATAAATAAAGCAAAATATACATTATGCAGTCCAGCAACAACAAAAGTGAAAAAATGGCAGATAAAAGAAGTCTTGATTAAATATTTGTTTTCACATCAACCAGAAGAAAATATATAAAATGGAATATAATTTTTCTTATTCGCCGTCAGTTGGGCTGAAGAAAGATAAATATTTACAATGGAAAAAAAGCATTCGAGAAGTTCTGATGAGAAAAGAATTTTTCTGTATTTTTGCTGATAGAAATGAAAAATTCATGCGAATAATCATTGAAATTGCAATAGAATGTGAGCAATTGTTGTCTATTTTTAGTAGGATTTGTGCATTAAAATAAATTGGATTCTTTTTTCATTAGAATTTGTAGGCATTCGTGAATTAAAGTGCAAAATTGCTACATTTTACAGTATTTGGATTTTTCAATAAAAAATGATTGTTTACATTTCCACTTCAACATTTTGAAGATCAATTTTGGACTAGTTTTATGTTTATTGGTGGTTTGAATGATTGAAAAGTGCTTAAAAAGTGTGAGCAAAGCATTTAATAACATTATTGTTTAATTAATTTATGTAAAAACTTAAATAAACGCAATTTGAAGTTTTAGTAAACAAAATTTCAAAAAATGCGGGAAATATACAAATATTTTCAAAAATACTGTTATTTTGAACTTAATTTGAACTTTGAACTTTGAACTTATATTTTAAATAAAATTTGGCAGTTTTTTCATGATTCCGAATCATCAAAGAGTATTGACCTCTAAAACTACCTCTAAACCATAGGTCATTAACTCAATAAAATTTAATATTCAAAGGACTTTCTCCAAAGTTAATTTTAAATCTCTAGAATCTGCCTTAAATTTTTACTACGTCTTAAAAAATCCTCAATAAAGTTAAATATTTAAATTTTTAATTAGAGACCTACACATGAATGGAAATAAATTTATTCCTGCATTTTTAATTCCTTTCCAAATCATAGTTTTAATTTTAGTTAATGATTTTTTCAAGATCTTCGGATCAGATCCCGTTAGGACATCAACATTAAAATAGGAATCATAATTTAAAATGAACATAAAATTTTTTTAAATAGCAAAAATATCGAATTGCTCGATGGCCATAAAATTTTACAATTCCGTATGCAAAAATAGTTTTGGGAAAGAGAAAAAAAAGTTCTACCCAACAGTGGCATTGTGGAGACAACATGGGGAGTAGAAGGCTGAAATGGCAGTTTCGTGAATATTTTTATTAGAACGTAAAAGATATAAAAAAAAAATAATTCCCAAGCTATCGAATTAAATGAATGTGAGTAGTGCAATGAATCAATAAATCGCATATCAATTTACTGGATTAGAATAGACGTGGTCAGTTATGAGAAAGGGAGCGCAGTTGTTATGTTGTAATTTAGGATCAAAAATAACGGTTGAAGAATATTTGAAAAAAAAGACAACAATAATTTTGAAAAATTTGAAAGTTCAAAAATTGGGTCAAAAATTATTTGAAAATCAAAAGACAAAATTTTGAAATTTAACGGTTGAAAAAATTTGAAAATTTAAAGTCAGCATTAATTTTTGAAAATAACGGTCAAAAATTATTTGAAAATCAACAGTCAAAATTTTGAAATTTAACGAGACAAAAAATATTTGAAACATTAAGTCAAGCTTTTCAGTCAATTTTTTAAACAAAAGGGTGCTTAAAAATGTGCTTTGTTCAGTTGGCTGGTTGACTGGCTGTATGAGGCGCGAGATCTCAACAGCCAGACATCGTAGAGAGTTCTAGTTTGAAGCATTAGCTCTGTGCTATCGAGTTTTATCGATACTTAATAGTTTTAAAGCTCATAACTATCTCTAAACATATTAATTAAAGATTTTTCATTAAATAGGCAAAAACACGTGTTTTTTGAGTTCAAAATTTGAACTTCAAAATTTAAATTTTTTTTCGCCCGTTAAGAATTTGAATTTTAAACTTCAAAATTTGAACGTAAAAAACATAAATGACAAAGAATTTTAAGATTTGATAGATTTGAATCTTCAAGATAAAGAACTTGTTCACAGTCAGACAAAAAGACATTCTAATTGCGAACTTTGCCATTTCCATTCTCAGCAAAAAAAAAAAAAAATAATAAGTTAAAATTGATAAGAAGAAATTTAATCCATCAAGTCTAAAGGAATGTTATGTGTAGATATTTAGTTTAGTATAAATGATAAATGAAATGATGCGGAATATGAGGAGTATTAAAGAAAAAGAAAAGAAAGAGATGATAGACATAAAGCAAAGCAGGCAGGCAGGCATAGAAAAAGAGTGTGGCACAAGTTCCCAAGATTGAAATGAAAAACTGATGAGGTAATTTATTGAAAACTGTAATTTGATACTGCATTTGCATAATTTTAATAAATAAAATTCTCGTTTTTGCTTAAACACAAAATCGATTTTTTTTTAGCAAATATTGGAGATGGAAAGAGCATGAGATGCTTTAAACAAGATAAAAGAAGGCAATGAGAAAGAGAGAAAGAAGAAAAAAAAAATCCAGCTATGAATTTTTATACAGAAAGAAAATGACAGATGAAATAAATAATTTGATATTGAATAGAAAACTGTGCTGATTGCTTTGTCCCCAATATCTACTCATGCTCTCATGCTTCTTTGTATCATGTATGACGATAATATGCATACATCTGTATATAATTTATTTCTTTCCCATACTGGAATTCCAATAAAATTCTGTATTTTGCGCTAAAATGAAAGTTTTATCTACGAAGTTAGTCATAAAAAATATTTCACCATGCACAACCATTTACCATCTCATCGCTTATCAAATCGCTTCTTGCTAAGCTTCTTATTACATCGTTCGGTTGCGCTAATGCTCAACTATGAATCATGTTAATAACGATAAAGATACATTTGATCTGAGTTATTGGTGATATTGTTGGGTTGAAGCTTACATTCGATTGATTTGCAATTAGAATTCAAGTTTTATTTGATTTTCGAAATTGATCTTCGAATTTTTCGAAATTCAATTTTACTTTCCAAGATTTTTTGAATTTTTTCGAATTTTTCATTAATTTTCGAATTTCATTCAAAATTATTTAAAGATTTTTCGACATTAGATTCGAATTTTTCGAAATTTAATTCGAAGTTTTCGATGTTAATTTAAATTTTGAATTTTCAAAAAAATTCTGAAATTTTAATCTTAAATTTCGAATTTTTGAAGTTAAAATTTCGAATTTTTCAAATTTCGAAAATTTTTGAAATTAATTTCGAATTTTTAACAAAAAATTATCTGAAGATTTTCGACATTAATTTTAAAATTTTTAAATCTAATTTCGAAGTTTTTAATAATTAATTTCGAATTTTTCGACATTAAGTTCGAATTTTTTTTTTCGAACGTTCGAAATTAGCTTAATCGACTTTCGAATTAAATTTTCAAATTTTTCAAAGCTAAGTCTTAAATTCGAATTTTCGAATTAGATTTCGAAAAATTTAGCAATTCGAACTCGAATACAATTTTAAAATAAAAATTTACGTTACGAAGAAAAGGAAAAGTTTCGAAAAAATTTTGAAATTTTCGCTTAAATACAGTTTGAAGCTTAACGGTCGTTACATTCAGAATTTTCCAAAATTAATTTCAAAGTTTTAATAGATTTTATTGATTTAAAACCCAAAATTCACAATAAATTTATTCATAAAATCTAAAAACATCAAGTTTGGCATACCAAACACACTTAGTCATCAAAAAATTTAAATAAACATACGCAAAATCTGGGTCTTAAATTCCCAGCCATGAATCTCACAGTAAGTCAACCTCACGAGATCAACACGATAAGATACACCAAATATGTGCGTACTACAAATTCCGCTCTACTGTCATAAAAAATGATCGTAAAAAATCGCAAGCTATAAAAAATATCCAACTCTGCATGACAAAATAGACAAGATAACATTTGACAGTTATTATAACAAGTTAACTAGCAGGTCTAATTGTGTTGTATGGATGATGAGGTCGCTTAATTAAAAAAATGCCAGAAATTAAGATGTAAACATGCTAAAGCGTGTATGTTCAAGTCTCATCCTACCAAAATCATCATCATAATAATCTTTAGAAAGGTACAAATTGATAGATCTAAAAAGTATATCCAAAATATCTTAAATTTTCGCCTGATTTCTTCGTGTTTACATTTTTTTTATAACGAGACTTAAAAATTAAGGCTGTATCTCGGAGTTTATTTAACTTATATTAAAATATGAGAGAAATAATCAGGAAAAAGAAAACTTCATATCCAACTGTAGAAGTAATTTGCCGACTTGTTGTATTATTTTACCTTTTTTTATTCCCTTACATTTTTTTTTTTGAAGTTTAATTGAAATCTTTCTTATAAAAAACGAAATGAATGAGAATAAGAAGCAATGCGAGAGATGTGAAAGAAGTAAGAAAAAAAAGATCGAAAACACGAATTTCTTAGGCATTTCAATTTTTTGATGATTATAAAACAAAAACCAGTAGAAAGAGAATTTCTTTCTGTGCTTTTTCTTCAATTTTAGTTTGTAGTTTGTAGTTTTTAGCTGGTTTTTGTGGAGGAATGGGTGGCAAAAAAAGTTTGGGAATTTCAACAACTGCAAAAAATAATAATGTAAGTGAACGGGATGAAATCGATATTTTATAATTAGGATTTGAACCTGAACCTTATAAGCAATTTACATGATTACGAATTTATGAGCTATTTAATTTATATGCGAACTTGATTTTGTGATTAATATAAAGTATTGATCACATTATGCATTTTATAATATATTTATAAATTCTAATAATCAGGAATCTGGAACTATAACGTCACATTTTGAACATTTTTGATAAATTTCATAATTTTAACATTCTTGATGCCAAGCTTGATTCAAATTTACAACGATAGTGCGCCCAAATGTCCAAAATTGATCAGATCCTAATCCTTCGGGACAATTCATTCAATTATATTAAAGTACAGTACAGTACAACCATACTACTTCTGCAGTGTAGTGGTCCACCTAGTATGATGAAGCGCTTACCTTAAAACAGTTTTGAATGGCACACACTAAATTTTTAATTCAATAATATCAGGTTTGGTGACTTGTGTGCTGCGGTACACAGTTCGCCAAACACTGACTGATGTGTCATTTACACTTGGAAAGCCGAAAAGGAATGTGATCCTAATTTTTTGATAGAATGTAAGTATAAAGAGTTCACAAGTAGGTTCAATTTTCATAGAATTTTTGAATTGTGGTTTAGTTCTCTTTTGCGTTGTAAATCAGCGACTCTTATTAATTTTTCACAACGGCCCATATCAACGACTCTTATCCTTAACATATATTGCCATTTAAAAAGGACCTCACACAAAATATATAATCAAATGCAAAAAAGAAACGTTCATCAGTTATATTACTTAAAGAATTATTTAATATATTTTATGCAGGATTCGAACCATGTCATTATCAAACTTCCTGTTATTGATCATCGTAAGCATCAAATTTATTAATTCACATTATGAATAAATCCCAATTTAAATTTCTTAATATTTCCCAAAGAATACCATTCAGTAACTCCATCAAAATATGCGCAATATTCAAATCAATTCCAAATCCAAATTAATTTCAAACTTACAATTTTCAAAAAGAACATGCCACGGATATTTTGTATTTTGTTTAGATGAGAAATCTATCTATCAAAAAAAAAATGTTAAAATTGTAATGGCTATTACTCTCATCATCATGCAGACATATATGTTTGATCACCGGTGTGGTGTGGCTATGTGAAGGAATTTCATTAAAAACAATTTATTAAAATTACAACATGATTGATATTTCATTCATTTCATTTAATATGTGTCTTAGCAACATGACCATGACGATGATGTAAGAATCTATTATGGACTGAGAGTGAGTTGAGGATGAGACATGAAATGTGTGAAGGGAATATCGAGAGCACTTCATTACAACAACATAATTTTGTTGTCATGAGATTTTCTACTTTGGTGGTATTTTTGTTATTTTCATCATTATTATTATGTATTCTCATCTCCCATCTCTGAAGAAGTAGCCAATTGGAAACATTAACAACTCTTAAATATTCACCGCATCTCACAATTTATCTCCTATCAATTCAATATTCTCAATTCATCGTAAAAATCCAGCTTTATATATCTATCTTGGATATAAACTCAATTAATTCATTTCTAATTGCCTCTGAGTTCTCTTCTAATCTTCTGGAACTGATCGGGAATGTGTAGTTTATATGATTTCTCTGTTTTCTACACACTATTCCAATATGTTTCATATATCTGTGTGTATTGCATCAGTCTATGGGGATCGTTGGCAAGTGATGTAGAGAGGAGGTGATGTGATTTGATTGAAAATTGGGAGATTTTGGGATTAATGTTGATCATATTGGATTATGAATGGTATGTAGTCATTGTTAATTTATGTAGAAATTAAAGATGAACTGGATTCTTGGATTGGATGTGTAGAAAAGGACGCTTAAGTGTCCTTGTCATTCCGAACTCGCAGAAGTTCTCGAAATAATAGAGCCTGTTTAGATCATTCTTGATGCGGCAATTAGCCCTTGTTCGTCCCAATGGCCCAACGAAGTAAAATAAAACTTAAAGATGACATCCAGAAATGACGTTTTCCTTTTTCCAACTCTGCACAGTTGCAAGGCCCAAGGTATACCAATGCAATGTACCTAGTCACAATTGGTGTGCCGCATATACTTAAACCGAGTAAGTGTGATTAGATACAGCAAGGAAGCACCTGAATCCGACTAAACTTTCACTGGGATCAAACTCGGGTCGTTAGGGTTGGTAGGTCGATGCTCTAACCACTACGCTACTGCTCCTTTTTTGATGACAGTTGATTTTAAGAGAAATAGACTAAATATTGTGTGTTTTTGAACTTAATATGGTTCACTTTGTGACTTATAACTTCTAAAAAGAGACTTGGACTGCTCCTCCTAACCCTAATGATCCTCCATGTCAAACTCTCATCACCCAAGAAATTTGACGAAGTTTTGGACAGTTTAAGCTTACTCCTGGTCATCACCCTTTTCTAACCCCGTGGAAGGCAACATTTTCCTTTCCACGGAACACCTTGATGCTAAGTTGCGATCGAAACAGCACTCAGCATACAGTTCATGACATTTCAAACACTTTTCCGCGGCTCACAGATTCCCCATCACTGGTCTATCCCAAAAAATCATAGACATCATAATCAAATGACACCATCATGCAACTTCTTAACCTACGTTTGATTCTCAATCAGAACAGCAACATGCTAAGAAGAAGATGAATAATAAAAAAAAAAGCGATTGAACGACGACGGGTCTTCAAAGTCTTACTAAATTTTTTCCGTTTCCAATTAAGACGAGAAATAAAAAAAAAGTTATTTTTATTTATAACTTCTCTTAAGATTCCTTTCTTCTTCATTGACGTGCTCTTGTTGTTGTTTCGATCACATTTTGAAATTCGAGAAAACAATTTTCTCATTCGAAATAAGTCGCAGAAATTTTGTGTATTTGTTAACAGAACAGCAACAAACAGCATAAAAAAAATTGAACCCAAAAATAAAAAAAAGAAATTGAAATGAAATTGTTAAAAAGTCAGCGGGAGAATTGCCGGCAAATTTTCCTTCCTTAGGGAATTCTTATTCTTTGTAATTTTCATTTGGATCTTTTCATCTCTGTTTGTTATTTGGTGGACATTTGAAGGTATGGAGTTTTGTTGGTGGGTCAGTTTGGGTGACTGGATTGAGATATTATGGATATTGAAGTCAATTTTGTGGTTAAGAAGTCAAGTCAGGTTTTGTTAATGCTGTAAAGTGGGATCTAAAGGGTCAAACTATATATTGATAGTTCTGCCAAGACAAAGATCATGTACAAAAGACCAATGTGGATATTAATATCATGAATTGAGCTTGAGATGACATAATTCCATTATGTGTAAGGATATGTGTTCGATTTCTATACCTAAATCGCTCATTCAATGCAATAATTCCAAGTATTCATTCAAATATTGCCACTATGGTAACAAGATGACAGTAAATTTAAGAATAGAGCCAGTCAATTGTCAAATTTGGTCGTTATCTCTAATATTATTCCTCTGAATTTACGACCGTCTTGGTTCCATAATAATAACATTGGAATGTTTTCCGATCATGAATCTAGGGGTTCGTACCCATTCTTTAGGTATATTGACTCTCTAATGCAGTCTAGTGATGTACCACATGGACTTTTAAAAGCTTTTCAACGCCTATTTGGGCACATTTTGATTTGACTAATTGTATGTCCAGTTTTAAGACCTACTAAAGATTCTTAAGGTCAATCTACAATTACCATGATTTTACTTGCCGTACTTATCGAACTGGGCAATTAAATAAGGCCTGCTTGACCCCCCAACAGGCAAATAAATAGTTTTTAGGTGCCGTAATCTCTACCAACTAACTGCCAAGAGCAAAATAAGCTACGAGCATGCTTATCTATTATATTTAAGGTATGCAGGCACTCAAGAGCATGATCTTTGACGGTTAGGCGGTATTTTTGTACCATGAAAGCATATTCATTGACTGATAGGAATCAGGATAGCTTCCATTTGAAATTCGCACCATACCAACCTCAACCCTCCCCAAAACTCTTCTCAACTTGCTTCATTCTTCATGTATAATCGGTCATCATCAGTGATGATTTTTTTTCTTTTGAAATAAAAGGCTATAAAGAGATGAATTCCTGAAGAAGGAAATCGTAAAAGGTCGATAATGCATTTTACAGTTATTGATATTTCTTATAAATTTGGTATGATCCATCAAACCGAAATCGACAGAAAGCAATAATCGCAAAAAAAAATATATTTGAGGACAGCAGATATGTTATTTTTTTGGCTGACTACTCAACCTTATTTCCGCATGGATAAGGAGCAATAAATTATCGCCCCAAGATAGTAACTGTTAAGTTTGTATGTTTCAATTCACAAAACGGTCGTTTGTTCCTTATTTTTTTAAAAAAGAGCAAGTCATACCGATAATAATGGCTAAAAAGTAAATACAAAGTTACATTCAAGTCAATAATAACACACAGAACCAGCACAAATGCTAAGAAGGAAGGAAAACGACGTTTGAAAAGAAAAGATTATTTATTTTTATTAAATATCCAGCTCGACAACACAAAAGATTCTTTTTCTGTCGTTTTTTTTCTCTTTCCTGAAGTCAATGCCAATTTTCAATATTTTTTTTTGTGTTTACATTCACCAAATTGCATTGCGGTTTTGTCATCTCTTTGTCTCCATGTCTATATAGATACATATATGAATGTTTTTAAATAGACGTGGTTTTTATGGAGCATGTGTTTACATTGTATGCAGAATTGCGGAATTGAAGCTTATGGGGGTTCCAATTTACAAAGAAAACTAATTCCTTATTGAATTTTGATTTATAGATTGCAATAGATAGATAAATAGAAATGGAATGACTGTACTTTAAGGAAGCATGAAGTTGACATTTTGAAGTCATGTCCGATCAGCACACGATTTTTATAGCAACTGTATAGTAGCAACGAGGGCACCCCGAGAACTCATGGAAAGATGCTATTGGTAGAGACAGTTATGCACTTACTTACTTACTTACTTCGCTGGCCGTACAGATCAAGTGTGATCCATGGCCTCCCTCAGTCGGTTCCTGAAGCTAGTTCTATCTCTGGCTACCGCTTGCCAATTACCAATTCCAAGTGTGACACTATCTCTATCGACAGCTTCCTTCCAAGTTATGCACTTAACATCGGTAAATGGCAAGCGGTTGCCAGCGATAGAGCCAGCTTCAGACGCAAACTAAGGGAAGTCATGGATCTGTACAGTCAGCGAAGTAAGTAAGCAAAACTAAGTATGACATCCAAGTGGCAATTTTCATGTTAACCGACTTACTTTACTTCCTTAGCTGGGATGCAGAACGGCCCATTGTCGCGCGTAACCATGTTAACTGCCAAAAATAATCCTTAGTGGACGTCAGTTGATGCATGAACCATTCGTACCAATCGAAAGGGTTTGAAAGTAAGTCTAGAGCTACAAGTCGACTAGACTTTTGTATGTCTTCATGAAGGGGTTTGCGTTCTATGTATGAAATTAGACTGTAGGGCCACCTGCTTGTTACATTGCTGACTAATACATATCCTTACTAGTCCTACATTAAGAGACACAGAATCCAAATCCTCATCATAAGGACAAAGCTTTTTATGATGGATTTATAATTACAATATCAAGCAGGAATCGAACTCATAACCCCTCAAAATATTGAAGACTACAAACACCCAGACACTTATCCCATTACCAAACTCCTCGTCTATCACTTCCAATTGACAGATTCACCTAAATAAACTCTAAATTCCACCTTGCAACACGACAGCACAAAGCAACCTATTGCACATAAAATAGCAAAAATTAATCCACACATCAAATAACCAGTAATTGAATCCTATCCAAAGAATTTCACAACATTTACTGCCATGATCAATTGAATTCTCACATACTCAACGGGAATTACAACACTTCTCAAGTTCCAAAACCATACTCTAATCCGTAAATATACTTCGATCGACTGGAACTTCTACATTATTGTTGAACATTGGAACTGTACATATAGATACAATGTAATAGTTAATCGACTAGAAAACAACATTTGAGACGTATGTATATTGTGCATAATAATAAAAAAAAAACAGAGACGGTTGGATCTGCCGCATCAACTAAAAGGCAGTAGTTGCAATTAAATTGCATTTTAAATGCACCACAAAAACCTCAAATGTGTGCAGTCAATATTGAGCATGCTGACTCTAAAAAATAAAATAATGTACATATAAGTAAGTATAGAGTTAGCACATCATGGAACGAATTTAATGTTCTTGCTCTATAGCTGAACCAGAGTGTGGATTTCTCAAAATCGACTGTTAATTTTTTTCAAAAAAAAAAAAAATTGTCGCTAAAATTCAAATTTTTTTCGACCGTTGTATATATTTTTATTCGTAACGTAAATTTTTATTTCAAAATAAGTTGAGTTCGAAATGTTCGATGTCTTCGACAATCAAATATCGATTATTTGAGACGGCCACACTCTGAGCTAAACAACTTGAAAAAATTGACTTAGAAGTGTGAGTGAGATGGATATATGAGAATGCAATCAAGACCCTTCAGTGTTTTTACAACATGTTCATTTAGCTACTTTAACGGCATCCCATGCACATCTATAAAAAGAGACTATATGATATTATGATGTGATGGTTAAGCAGGCAAGAAAGAAAAAAAAGCTTGTGCTGTAAAAATGAAGTCAGTTTATTTCCTGCTGAATGTTTTTTTTAAGGAGAAAGGCATAACTACATTAATTTTTCTCTTCTGTGTGCTGTTGTGAATGCAATTTAACATTCATATTATGAAGTGAAGAAGCTGATCTATACTCTTTTTGCCACAGCAGCAGAAAACAGCAGCAATAAGCAATAGGTACAACCAGTGAATGTGAATTGTGCAATTATTTATCGTCATATCGCAAATGGTAAATGAATGAAATAAAAATATAATGTATATCTTGTCTGATTTTATATTCAGACTCTGCTTGTGTCCCTCAACTTTGCACAATTGTAACACCCACAAAAAGAACGTCTTGTGATTTGTGATTAAATAAATGAAATTAAATGAAAATATTGTACACGGCACCAGGGGAAGGATAAGGAAGAATTGTGCAGTGATTAATTAGTATGTGGAGCAAAGAGCGCATTTTAGGTAGCTGATTTGCATATTTAGTGATTTTTAAAAGGATTTGAAAAAAAACGGTCAAAAAATATTTGAAAAGTAACGGCCAAAAATATTTGGAAATCTAAATTTTGAATTTTTAACGGCAAAAAAATTTTGAATCTTTTCAAAAAATAACTGACAAAAATATTTTGAAATCTAAATTTCGAATCTTTTCAAAAAATAACGGCCAAAAATATTTTGAAATGTAAATTTCGAATCTTTTCAAATAAATAACGGTTGAATTATTTTTGAATTAATAAAATTAGGTTATTTGATCGGTTCTAGTCTTAGAAGAAGGCTTTTGATAGATACAGTGTTAGTACTTGGTATTGGCAATTGACAAAAGTGCAGCTAGCGCGTCAGTTTTATACGTCAACTGAAAGTGACCATGGATCAGAACTGATCTGCATAGCCTGCAAAGTAAGTATACTTATAAGCAAATAAGTGCGGTTCTAGTGACCCTAACAGGCATAGAGAGCGGTACTCAATAGTCAATACTGTAGTATTCTTTGATAGCATACTCTTTGCGTGTTAGGGTGATTGGTCATCAAATCATCATTTGGGTACCAATCCTTAATCAACTAATTGCACTTATGACCAATTATGCCAGCAATATTTGAGTAAGTCAACAATCAGAATAAGCAGTCAGTACTAGAGTAAGTCAACTCCAACAGTCAAAATATGGACATAACCACTTATTACCCAACAGATCCAGCACAGAAACAAAACAAAAATTGTTAAGTAAAATTGCATGACATGAGACGATGTAGTAGATGTCTAATGGAATGTCTCCTATATTGCAGATATGCCTTAACTATATGATTTTGATCATCATCATCATCGTCATCAAGATGTAACCATGAAAACAACACAAAAAATCCGTGGGCAGGCAGGCAAGAAAAAAAAAGGCAGCAAGAAACGTGTAAAAAGGTGAGATGCTTACGTTCTTATCGCATAATTCAATCAGGTGTAATATTTTTCTTTATCTCATGGGGACTTATGTGCCTGACTTGACACAACCTTATTCTAGACAATGTCGATGAATGCAGCAAGATTGTATGTCATGCCAAAATATTTTGATACTAAGCTTTACTTTCTAAAATATCTCAAATTATGCATCCAACGGTAGCTTTATCTCGATTAATTGACATGAAGCATAAAGCAGCTATTAATACACAATTAGTGGAAAATATTTGAAGTCTTCATTAAAAACGTGATTTTTTTATTTTTTTAATTGATTGACTATTAAGTTGTCATTATAATAATGCCTTTTAGTTAATTGACTTGAAATTGACAAGACATTAATTAAGATATTTTTTTTTGATATACTGTACAGGTAGCTATCAAATGATCATGACAAGGATCTTGAAACAAAAGAATTTCTGCACTATAAGTGGTTTTAATTATTGAGGTATTTTGTAATCGGTTTAGGTGGAGATGGAAGTGATATTGGTGGGTGATTTGTAAAGAATGGAGTCATGTCACAGGTAATTCAGCATTGAAATTGATATCTTAAGAGTTTTTGCGACATTGCTAACTTAATTAAGGTCATTTTGTGGGAATATTGCAATATTTTTGTTAAATTTTTCAATTTTGAGCAGTTTTGTGCCGTTTAAGGAAGCTTGAAGCAAATTTTTGTGATGTCAATTTTTGGCATTTTGTTGCCAACTTCAAGCAGTTTGACGACAACTTCAAGTAGTTTTACGCTAACTTCAAGTAGTTTGACGCCAACTTCAAGTTAGTTTGTGCCAACTTCAAGTACTTAAACACCAACTTCAAGGACTTAAACATCAACTTCAAGTTGTTCGATGCCAACTTCTTGTAGTTTGACGCCAATTTCAATTAATTCGATGCCAACTTCAAGTAAATTGACGCCAACTTCAAGTAGTTTGATGCCAACTTCAAGTGGTTTGACGCCAACTTCAAGTAGTTTGACGCCAACTTCAAGTAGTTTGATGCCAACTTCAAGTAGTTTGATGCCAACTTTAAGCAGCTTGGAACCAACTTCAAGTAGTTTGATGCCAACTTCAAGTAGTTTGATGCCAACTTCAAGTAGTTTGACGCCAACTTTAAGTAGTTTGACGCCAACTTTAAGTAGTTTGACGCCAACTTCAAGTAAGTTTGATGCCAACTTCAGGTGGATTGAAGCCAAATTCAAGTAGTTTGATGCCAACTCCAAGTAGTTTAACACCAACTTCAGATAGTTTGAAGTCAACTTCAGTTTGATGTAATTTTTCAAGAAATTCATAGTTTTCCGATCCAATAAGAAGTCAACTTCACTCAATTCAAAGTTAAGCTCTGACAATTGACACTAACTTCACACTTATTAACTTAAAATCTCTAAATTCCTTACAAATCAAGTTTTCTTGAAAATCAAATCAAGAACATCGATTAAATCTAGCATCTTGAGCAGGCATAATTCTACCTGCATAAGCTATAAATAGTCCAACAAACAAAATTCTCGCTTCTCAATGATATTTAAAAATTTAAAGAGACACGAGTAAGCTATAAATTCATAAAAAAGGCTCAACATCTCGTCAATCTTTTGTTAAAAATTAAGCATCTTCCAGACAGTTTAATGCTCGATTATTGTAGACAGATTAATAAATCAATGAAGAAGGTATTTATGACTGTCGATGAATTTAAAAGAAGCAGGAGAAGCTAATCCAACAAATTGCAGTGTTAATAGGCTAATCAAACAATCGTCAGGTGAATATCCACTTACTTTTCATGAATTGTAAATAATTATTACTGTACTAAACAATAAGTCTCTCTTTTTTCATCTAATTCCTCTATTCAGATCTGAAAATCCTCACAATTTTTGAAAACAAAAACACTCTTTTGTGATTTTCAATATCCAATATGTATGTAGGTAGGTATAAAGTATATAATTAAAGTTTAGAAAATGATTTTTTTTTTTACTTTTTCTTCTTTGGTAAATAGCTATATGTAGATACAATAATTGTATTGGAGAAGAATTTATTTACTTTAGATGCATAATAAATCTTCACTCTTACTCTATGTTGCCTTTTTGGTGCATTTTTTTGTTTTGTTGTAATAAAGTTGCTAATGTCTGTTTGTCCAATATTTAGAAATTTATTTGAATTTTTGAAAAAATTTCAAATAATTTTTGGCCGTTAAATGTTCAAATATTAAATGTCCGTTAAACTTTTAAACAGGTAATTAAAAAATTCTTTTCAAAAACAGAAATTTGAAAGATTTTTGACCGTTAAATTTTAAAACAATTTCATTTAATTAAGTAAAAATTCAAAAATATTTTTGTCAGTTAAGTGCCTTACTGGCCGAGTTGGTAAGGTGCATGGCTCAAATTTATTATGGCATCTCGAAGGTTGTCGGTTCGAATCCCAACCATTTCCAAATTTGTTCTTTTTCGGAAGTTCAGATAATTCGACTGTTTAATGTACGAGATCAAGTCCATAATTGGAATTATGCGCAACATTAGATTGAGGTACGGGTCCAAAAACTTGAAATAGTTGGATTTACCATTTAAAAGACACAAAAATTTGAAAGATTAATGGCCGTTATATTTTCAAATATTTTCATGTCGGCTATTTCAAATAAATTCTGACCGTAATTTTTCTACCGTATTTAACAGACATTTAAACATTTTTTGACAGTTATTTTTTAAACATTTTTGAATCTTCAACTTATTTCAAATATTTTGTGGCCGTTAAATTTTCAAACTCTTTCATGACCCTTCTTTAATCCCACAGTAAATGCACTAATCACCACAAACTTGATTCATTTTTAACTTTCTCATCTTCTATAGACCTGAATATCTTTAAGATTATAATTTTTTAGGAGGTTTAAAAAGAAGTAAAAAGAATGAAAAATAGGGGATATACCCATTGATTATTATTATTATTCAATTCTGGATCAATAAGGTACTAATTCATTATGAATGCACTTTTCATTCTTTTTTATTTTTTTCATTATATTTATGTTTGCATTCATTCGCTAGTTTGTTGTATGCTGTATATATGCTTTACTTTATTATTATATTCAAGGTGTGGAATACAAAAAAAAAAAGAATTTATTTGTCTAGCGAGAATATTGTGAGATATACGATCATTTATCTGTTTACTATATCTACATAAAACATGACTTAAATTGCACTGCTTGCTAATTTTGAAATATTTCTCAAAATCATGCAATAATATATTTTGTGACCTTAGCAAATATTGGTATGCAAGTGAATGTCCACAAAAAAATGATCATTCTTTGCCTCCGAGTTATTTCAATTAATTCCGAGTGACTTTGCCAATTGTAGTCTCATTAGCTGAAAATGTTTTGAACAGTTTTTGTGAATAACTTATAGACTAGGGGTCATGATTGGATGGTACTTGGTTAAAAAGTTAAATTATGTGAATAACAATTTAAGGCACATGATCGCTCTAGATCACTGATGGGCAACTTGTGTGCCGCCAGAAATGTCTGGAAATGCAATGAACCATAAGTGGTTCTAGATATTAGCATGAACTGCATACTGTGTGTAGTTTCAGTCGTGGCTCTCATCAAGTAATGCCGTGACACAAGAAAGTTTGGATAATAATAGTCCAGACTAGTGGTGACCAACCTTTATTGATGCACGGCAACCTTGTATTTAAGCTACTACTGAAACCGCACAAACATCAGTTCATGACATTTCCAAATAAATTCGGCGGCATGCAGGTTTTCCGACAGTGATCTAGAATAAGGTACTTTTGATATTAACTATTTGGAAATTGTTGTATTAATCAAGAACATAGGCATTCTATAGAGACTTTGGGATGGTACAACAAATCATCGATCGCAGTGCTGATTTTGCTATCAGCAAACCTTGAATTATAGTCTTTTCAATTCCAAGGTACATAGAGCCCTTTAAGTGAAGCAGGTTCTGGGGTTTCGAGCCATATATTGACGAATCTGCCAGTGGATGGATCTAGGGGAATGGCAACAGGTCGGGTATCTGTAGCCTTCTCTGTTGTGAAGACGAGTGAGGTTGCGGGCTCGATTCCTACCGAAGGCTGATTCATTATTCTCTTCATAGAAGGTGTAATCGACGTGACAATGAATCACAAAATGCTCTTGACTTTACAAGACTTGCATTAAATTGCAAAGACTAGTAATGAAACCTAACTTCTAAACCTCAAAATTATATACAAAGCCAACATCCCAAAATTATCGGACTAGACAAATAAATCCAATATTACGACCAAATAGAATCCCCAAAACAATGAGTCGTACGCGAAAAGTAAAGAAAATTGTTAAGTGTTGAGTACGAAAAAAAAGAGAGTCGTGCGTAGGAAACACTTGTTGAGACGCCTACACATTCATTATTGAAAACGATTTGTGCGAAAATAAAAATTTATCGATGTTAAAATAAAAAAAAATTATATTTATTTTGTTGTGCACATTTTGTGAGAAAAAAAAGCGAGGCAAAATAATATGAAAAGTTAAGGAAGAGAGATGGAAAGATGTAAAAAATTTATGATAGCATGTCGTGACTTAATATGCGACATAAAATGCAATTTCGATTGCCTAAATAAGAACCTTATATTTATATGCACGTAGATGTGAGCTACAAAATGTATAAGAAATAAGAAAAGAAATCTTTCGCTTGAATGGATAACCATCAAGGAATTTTAATTCTTAAACATCATTACCACTTTGAAACTCGTTCACATTCGATGAGATTTTATTGAATATTTTTTGAAAGTTGGTGGATTAGCAATGCACTTTGTTTGACTGGGGATGTGGAAGATTGTGCTGTAAGATGAATAAACCAGATGATCAGAGTCATTGAGATACAAATTGGCTTGACGATCGATTTGTAAGGTACTGAATATTGTGACTATATTTTGAATTTTTAAGAAGCCTTTAAAATCTATTGAAATGATAAAATTTTTAAAAATGATGATATTTAAAATTTTGAAAAATTAACGAAATTTGAATTTTTGAAAAATTTTTAAAGTTTGATAAAAAACTTGAATTTCACAAAATTATCAATATTTGAAAATCGACAAAATTTGAATCTTTGAACTTCGTTATAAACTCTTTTGAAATCCATTCAAACTTGAATTTTTGAAAATCATAAAAATTCAAATTTTTGAAAATGTTTTAAAATCCAGTATGATTCAAAATTTGAAAACCAAAAATTTTTGAATTTGGAAAGTTAGAAAAAATTTAAATTTTTGAAAACTGTTAAATTTCTATCTTCAAAGATCCATTTACATTCGAATTTTTGGAAACCGGTGAAATTTAAGCATTTTAAATCGTTCAAATTTTGAATTTTCGAATTTAACTTTTTAATGACCTTTAAAGAATTGAATTTTAGAAAATTGTCAAAATTTGAATTTTTAAAATTCCGTAGAATTTCTATTTTTAAATCCATTTAAATTTAAATTTTTGAAAATCTTAAAAAATCTAATTTTTGATCAACGTTCACAATCCGGGAAAATGTTTAAATTTTGCAAAATTTAAACCAGAGTAAACTTTGAAAACCAGAGAAAATTTGAATTGAGTCAAAACTTGAATTTTGAAAACCGTTTAATTTTGAATTTTGACATTCATTTCAATATTGAATTTTTGAAAATAGCTTAGTTTGAATTTTTGAAATCCGTTAGAATTTGAAATTCAAAATATCATTAAAATTCAAATTTTATTGCAAAATTCAAATTCATAAACTAATTTTATAAGCAAAAATAATTCATTCCAGCAACAATTTCACAATAAACACTGATCATTTCCACAAATCTGCGCTTTAAACTCCTCAATCAATAAATCGACGACAAAAAAATATTTTTTCCTCCTCATTTCTTATTCTTATTTAAAATGTATTATATATCCAATAAAATATAAAGAATAAAAGTAAAAAAAAACAACAGTTGAACAGTCGAAGACCATTAATTTTTTGATCTTGATAATTCCCTTTTCAAACCAGTAATAAATTAATTTAGTATTATCGTATGCTCTTACCTTTCATTAAATTTGTTCTGATGGATTTGTTGTTTCACCCTCGATCTCGCTCTCGTCTCTTTTAATATTTATATATTCACAATTAAATCACTTATTCCACTATATTCCTTTCTTTTGTGTTATTTACATGAAATCCACCTTTTTGGTTCTTTCTGCTGTTGCCTTTTCAAAAACTATTAAAATTTCTTTAATTCTTATTTTTTTTTTATTTTTTTATTTATAATTACAGCCAATCTGAATAACAACACACTGCATTAACGAAAGAATCCACACAAAAATTAGAGCAAACAGGCACGGCGATAGATCTTAAATGTTCACAACAAAAACAAACATTTTCGCAAATTCCCGACACAGAAGATCATGAAAGAATCACTCAGCAAATCCAAAACTTTAATTATTTTCTCGTCTTTTGCATTCGGATCCGTCGATGAACAAAAAAGACCGAGGATCAAGTAACGAATACGATACAAAAGAATATCCAACCGTCGCGATCGAAAGTCAAATTAAAACTGAAGTGCTCGTGAGCAATCGCTTGAGTTGTTTTATTTAATTTAAGCTTTGTTCCTCTTTCATTTCATTCGTTTTCTTGATCCATTGGAAGTAAAAAATTTTTTCAAATTCCTTTTTGATGCCGTCTTTCGTGTGCATCGCCGCTTGAGCACGATAGTTAAATAATATTTGTGAGAGAGGATCGACTAATGATGAGAGATTGAGATCTTTGGGAATCCTTCTTATTATCACAGTTCTGGATTTTATTTTTGGATATAGACCTTAATATCATTACTAGTAATGGTGGAACAAATCAATTTAAATTCCAACAATAGAATACCTCTTTTGTTACGATAATTACACTATATAATTATATAATTTCTATGCTTCTTCTTTTACCCCATTCGAATTTCTTTCCGGTATTTTACCTGCTATGCCCAGTTCTCATGATCGATCTACATTCAAATTTCTGATTTTTTATGGTTTCTTTGAGTTGTGCGATGTGAGAGCGGCTTTTAATTCACTTCCCGGCTCTCTTTTTTTTGGACTGGAATGACTGTGCAGAGATTAGTTTTGCGGAACAACTTTACATTTTCTGACTACGAATGTTGACATTTAATAGGTTTATTAACTTCCATTAGTAAAAATATTTCTATTTTTTTTTGGGTTCTCTTCTCTCGTGCTACTCGGCAATTTATAGTCATTCGAGCGTGCTTGCAAAAATTAAATAGAAATATGCTCTCGATTTAATGGATATTGCCAATTTTGGACCAATGAATTGGAAAATTTTGCTAATCGATATTGAAATTTTTGTTAATGAATTTTTAAAGTTTTTTTGTTCGGGATGATGTGAAATGTGGCTGTTTTTGACGCATTGGACTAGTTTTGGAAGAGTTGCATGCTAATGAATGGAGATAGGATCTTGAATTTGATATTGCGGATCTTGTTTTTGATATTTCGGATCAACTTTTCAATATTGCGGATCTTGATTTCGAGAATCAAATGTTCAAATTGAATTCAAACTTTATAAAATTGAAATTTCAACTTTGAAATGCTAATTTATTACTGAATTTATGTTTTATTTATTAGAAAAAACAAAATCTTGTGCATTTATTTGTATTTAGTCTGTTTTAAGAGAGTTTTTGTCAAATTACTTTCAATTTGCAATTTGGTTATTGTAAACAAATTGTTTTGTTTACATTTTCTGCTAATTCGATGGAATCGGTCTTAAATTTAAATTATTTCACGATTTAATGTTGAAACATTCGAAAATTTTTGAATTTGAATTTTGACTCAAAAATATTCGGATTTTTTAACATTTGACAATCAAAATTTGAATTTTTATAAAGATTTCTAATTCTGACTTAAAAATGTTCAAATTTTCGACAATCTTAAAAAGATTATCTTCGAACAATTTGAAAATTCCCGAATTCTGGATTCTTCAATCTCTGATGATCAATGCACCCAGATTCAGGCTTATTAAATGTAAAGAAAGGGACTAAAATCATAAAAACACAACGATTATGCTTGTAAATTAAGATTTGATCGAAAACATTTCAATTTTCACTTTGGAAAAACTTCGAAAATCCTTCAAAAAACTTCAAAAATCATTCAAAAATCGCAGGAAAATTCAAAAATTTAAAAGCCCACTTCAGTTTTATTTCTTTGCAAATTTGAATTTTTAGCATTTTTTAACTGCATTCCATGTTCAAATTCCCATGTATTTATCTGATTTATTGTTAAAACTCACGTAATTCTAAATTCCAACATAATCCCCTTCATGCTCTGTTGACTTCAATATCCAACAACAAGCTCATCCAAAACATGAACATTATTCCCCTAAAGTGTCACATAAAAATCATGTCCATCTCCTCATAATATCCCTTTATCTTATCTCAAAAAAATCCATAAAAATTAACAATCACTCGACGCAGCTGACAAAAGTACATTTTAAGTAGCTCCATTCATACAGCCAAAGGTAGCCACTTAAAATGAGTTGTTGATTAATAATATTTTAGATTAAAACCATTAAAACGCCTTTTTCACATTCATATCTAAATTTGAAATGGAATTAAATTTTAGTATGCAATATTTTGTTATGTCTTCTTCTTGTTACCGTGTCTTTTTAATTTAAGATTTGTTCTTCTTACCCAAAAAAATACAAGAAAAGACCTAAAGGAGTTGAAGACAAAGAGATAAATATCCAAATGTAATGGCGATCATGTTTTCTTCTCGGTTAATTTCTTCTCTTTTCATATAAAATAAATATTCACAAACTGTCCATAAAATTGTTTCCGTAGCATTCTAAATTTACTCTTTTTTATTGGAGGTCGTTGGGATGTTACGGAACGTTAAGGGGTCAAGGGATGGGAATGAGATGAGTCCACATCAGGCTCGGCATGATCCTCAGGCGCCATGGACTAGAAAATCAAGTCAATTGAACTTGAAAATCGGAACCAGGCCGGTGACTTAAAGAGAGGAAACAATGATGGACCGGGTGATGGGTCAAGAGACCTAGACATCAAGGACACCAAGAGTCCTAGAAATCATGGACGTGTAGAAGCTTAAAGACAAAGAACGATAAGAGGCTTAAAGACCAGAGACACCATGAGACACCAAGAAGCCTAGAGACTAAGAACGTCAAGCTACCATGTTAAAATCCGGATCCAGGCAGACATGACTATTTTTTTTAGGATTTTTTTTAGGATTTTAGATTGATTAATCAATGTGTGCTATTCGTGAGAGTACCTACGTATCTAATAACTATGAATTATTATCATATCAAGTTAGCAATCAAAGGTTCGAAACTCAATAGACAGTCATTCTTCATCTATATCTTCTTTAAAATCTCATGTAACTGAAAACGCTGTTTCAGTCTTGCTTTGTGTGCTACATCAACGAATATCATCTGTCAAATGTCAAAGGGATTGATACTTTACCTCATTCTTAATGCTTCAATACTCGAGTTACTCAATAGCTCTTTAGTAAAATTGACTTGATACTCAATAATGGATTCGCATTATATACCATAATAGCACAAGTTGGTAGATCGATATAGAATTCGGAGTCAGACTGTTGTGACTTTTATATGATGCCGGATCCAAATTAAATCCGAATGCCGTATTTGAGCCAAATTCAAATGACGAATTCATACCGAATCCGGCTCCAAGTAAGGGTCAACCAGGTGCCGGATTTTGGATCAATTAATTGACTTAAATATGTTCGGGTATAACTTAGTCGTACTTAATACTCAAGATACTTAAAAATTTTGAAAGAATTATTGAAAAATTTAGTCAATACTTGAATACAGGAAAATCTATCGAGTTTAAATTAGAAGTTGCCATGACCGAGATCAAGATTTCCGGTTCTCAGTTTAGAGGCTTGTCGAGACTTGGTTCCAGTTTCGGTCTTGGTCTATCGTCAAAACTGAGACTTCGGGAAACCTTAATTAATGAAGGTGCGGTTTTAATTCTCGTATAATATTATTGATCTAATTTCTATTCCTAATATCTGACGAAGATGGTGAACATCTCCATACGGAGATGGTAGACGAAGATGGTGAACCATACCATACCCATCCTGATTTTAGGGCTGCTTCTACACGAGGTTATTGGGATTGGCTTTTGATCACCTATCAAGTAGTATCCCTGCACATATCGGTCGCCAGTGGTACATTTAGTGATAACAGGGGATACCATGAAAATGTATACATGTGACCCAAAAGATGACTCAATAGTCTAGATGTGATGTGAACTTTATTGGCTACACGTGCTACACAGACTCTTAAATGTTAAAATTCAGTGTTACAGAACATTCAAAGAATCACATTGGTATTTATGCGAGTGACATAAAAACGAATTAAACGCAACACGAAATTGAAAAGAATGAAAACGTAAGGAGGAAGAATGGCAACAAAAAAAAAAAAGAATTGCACATGCGACATACGATAAATGCAATTAATGAGAGTGTGATTTTTAGCACAACAAAATAATGATCAAACAGTGATTTTTTCATTATCAATTCTGTGCCTTCGTTTTTAATTATTTTTTGTTACTTCTGTGCACCTTTTTGTTCCTTCTCATTTTGATCATCAATCCACGAATGCTGTTCTGAATCGATAAATGCTTCTTGTCCATTTTCATTCTCGAAAAAGTAAACATTTGAAATGAAATTAAGTATTTTTACATGGATATATCGCTGTGTGAGGTCTGTTTTGCGAGGAACAAATAACAAAAAAATAAAGGAATAAAAATAATTGTGTCTTGGCCTTTAGCCCATTTATTATGTATTTATTGGAGACTCTCTTAATTCATATAACAAAAAAAGAATAAGAATGAAATGGAGATGAATTCAATATTTCTCATCTAAATCAAAAACGATTCTGTGCTTTATGTGAAAATGATAAATACTAGATGAGGATACTCGTTGAGATTGTGTGATGAGAATTAGAGGCAATCTTGATGCGGAATTGAATTTTTCAAAGGATCAATTAACAGATTAGAGATTTAAATAAATGAATTGATGCCTTTGACCGTCAAAATCAAATTGGCATGCCTTCATTTAGAGTCGGCACATCAGCTGAATGCCAGTCTTAATAAATAGAGCCCAGGATCCAAGTCGACTTCTTGGTCTCTTATGGAGGACTTCAATCATTCAATAGACGAATGCCAATTGTGGTAAAAATAGGCTGAAACAGAAGACACGATGACGTAGCGATACCCTACTCTAACAGACAATGCGGATACTCACCTAAATAATGGTGCTCATGAGTATGCTCAATAATTGCACACTTTTATGAACACATTCATGTTCATTGTCGGAACGGCTAGACTCTTTAAACAGCTTGAAGTTCAAACTTTGACCGACATACTCATACACACTAGTGACTCCAGGGTAAACGATTAGAAAAATGACAGTTAATTTTGTACGGTTTTCAAGAATTTGTACTGTTTTTAGCACTAGAAATTGAATAAAAAATTAACGGTAAAAACATCAAATTTTTAATGTTAATTTTAATTGATATTTGCTGAATTAATCAAGTAAATTGATAATAGTGCAAATTATCAACTAATTACCGATAAGAACTGAATTTATTCTTTAAATTCAAGAATAAACAAATTTTTATGAAATAATTTCTAACGGGTTTTCAAAATTCAAAGAATGCTAAAAGCAGGACACTGCTAAAATTGAACTAAAAGCAAGACACTATCCGTTTACCCTGGTAGTGACTATATTGACGTTTGATCATTAAGGGTAGCTGATAAAGCCCAAAGCGATGAAACTGCCAAAACTTTATGAGCAGCATGAAGTGCCTAGTGCAATAAATTGGCTTATGTTGTAAAGAAAGAATCAGTTTCTGACGAATTCTGAATGCGGCAATAGACACACGTGGATAAGAAAGTATGTAAGTCAGTAAAGGCGTTCGACTCATACTTTCGTATTTCGTAATCAGTAAATGACTCCGAACGACTCCTAAGCAAGTAGCTTATAATTGTGGCTAGTCAATCTACATCTGTCCATTCATAGTCATCCTTAACTGCCACCCAAACTATCAAAAACTCAAAATATCCCAAACTATTCTCATAAACATATCACCAACATCATTAAAACTCCATCCATCAATCCCCCTCACATAGCCAACTAAAGTCATGTCCATGTAATTTTCCATTAGCATGACTTTACCATTTTGACGAAAGCTTCATCTCAATGGAATCATCAATCATAATTTTCATACTTAAAAAATCATGTGCAATTAAACTTTTTTCATAATCTGATTTTGTTATGCAATTGTTTGAGGTGCGCCTCAATAAGCAAACAATGAAATTGGCAACGATCTGCACAATTTAAGTTAATACTCATGAGACCTCATGCCAAACAAGCTATTGAGCAACAAAAAATGAAATTTATATATAAACAATCTTGTCTTAGATTTTTTGCCCTAATTTAACTGTCAGTTTTGTGTTCTCATCTCCTCTTTTGGATCTTCTAAACGTTTTCAGTTCTTCTCATCTTCTAAAGCCTTTACATCTTCTGCATTAAAATACTTTTTTCTCATTTCAACTCTCTTAAAATATATTTTCATGATCATGAAGTTAATAATAGTGTAGATATTTCGTACATCTTCTTTAAATAGACATGTTATGGTGAAAAAGGTGGGTAATTTCATGGACTTCGTGTGGCATGAAGACAAACAAACAGGTAGGCAAGGTATATAACAAACATCAATTTGATTTACAACAATCCTCCTTTCTTGAGGGGCTTTGTTTGGAAATGATGTGGGTTGTTTAGGGATTCAAGGAGGTTCTTGAGGTAAGTTGTGGTTCCTGGATTGGATGTGTTGATACGGACGCTAGAGTTCTCAATAACCCGAACTGGCAGAAGTTATCGAAAAATAGAGCTGTCTACAGACGTTCTCTAAACGCGACAATGGGCCTCCGTGCGCCTTAGCCTAGAAAGGAAATTAGTGAGTTTTGGGGTAAGTGACAGTCGATGGACAGGAGTTTAAGAGGGTTTTAAGTGGATTTAGACAGATTTGTAGTAATTTGGATGAATTTTGTTGTAATAAACATGCAGTTTACTTGGTATTGACATTGGTCCCTGAATACTAGATTCACAATTCTGTATAATTGCATGACGTAGGTAGTACTGTCCAAATTTTGTTCCGCAGCACAGCGGATCCTTTTATATTGTGTAATTTAGAGGTACGATATCCTTTGTATCCGACTATTATTTTCCCCAAAAAAAATAGAGAATTAGATCAGTGATAGAAATTTGAGAATGAATGCTTAAAATCTCAGATTTTAAGAATATGAAGACCTACAGTCTCTATATTTTTGCTCTATATTAGCATTACTATCTGTTATGATTTCTCGGTATCGGAAAAGTAGATTGAGAGAACATACTGCCTGTAACCTAATAAAAGAAGGATTTGAACTCTAGCTGGATTTCTGCTACAAATGATTCTAAAAGAGGACAAATGATAAATTTCTCATTCCGAGTCTCATACCCGTGATCGTAGGATCGGTGTTGCATTAATTATTGTAGATGCCGGAGGTACTAAACCAATCCGCCACCGACCCACTCGCAATTAATGAGTTCTTAATCTAATTTATATAACAAAGTGAAAATGCAATCTGAATTTCAAATAAACGTCATTTACGATTGACCCCAAAAAACGCAATTCCCTTTAAAAGCTGAACCAAAAAGCAAAGCAGAGCAAAAATTATTCGTTTGTCTTGCGTTTATTGTCTCTTCACGTACAAAACCAAAACAAAAATCCAGAAATCAATAATACCAAGCCATAAAAAGTATTAAAAAATGCCGAACGTTGAGCATCAGTAGCTCGCTAATCCTCATTTTTTTCACAATAATATAAAAAAATAATAAACACATCTTCTCTCCTGCCTACAAAATGAATTTCTCTCATCTCTATCGCATCTTATATTTTCATTCTTTTAAGGCATTCTTGGGCATCAATTTATATGCCCGGCAAATAAATCTCATGATATGTCTTAAAATTTCTTATTCTGTATGCTCAGGAATGAATGAACTGAATTCGATCGTGTGCTTTTATGAGACCAAAAATATTATGAAAAGATGTGAATTGAATATCTGAACAGAGTTGGATGGTGATTTTAATGATGATGTTGGATGCGAATGGGAATTTATTTGGATTTTAATGATCATTTAAGATGCAGAGATAGGTTGTTAGAAACTAGGGTTCGTGCAAAATTGCAGGGATGTAGACAAAAATTGCAGGGCTGCAGACAATTAACACAGGGCTGAAGAATTAGTTGAACTATAAGGAACAGCCAGGAGGACAGTTCAAAACTTTAAGCTGCTCAATTTAAATTCAGGAAATGCAAGCCTGTGGTTCTTGGTCGAAACCTATTAAAAACCGATTAAAATTTGAATAAATTGTTTTCTGATGTCACTTGTGAAGTATTACATTTCATAAAAATTTGAATCGGTTTTTATATATATTCCCGATTTTTCGGATAAAGCAGTGCTATTCATAGTTTTTAGCGCCATGGTTCTCCTTGGTGGTAAACCGTTCACGACATACGGTACATGGATTTCCAATAAGCGGCACACTAGTGACACTAGTAACTCTAGTGGCTCCAGTATCACTATTGACTTGAGACACTAGTAACACTAGAGTGCCGCGGCATACAGGTTCGATAACACTGTGATAACAAGTTACATGTTTATTAAATTGTCTAAAATTAGGCAAAAAAGTCGAAATAAAAATAACACCCATTTACTTTTGCAATCTAATCATTAAATTTAGGAATTGAACCTCTGTCTCCTTAATGAAAGGATGTACCATTTATGTTTACACTCTAACTCTTTTTACTTAGTAACACAACATCATTTTTATAAACATAGCAGAATTAAGTACATATTGTGCATTCTGATTTTGACGCTTACTTGCTTACTTACTGTAACCATGCTTTTATGTGGAACTTAGCTTACAACAACAAAATGCTTTTCATTTGACTCTTTTTCTCAGTTTGTCACCTAGTTTGCCCGCATGTTTAGTGACATTCTTTCGCCACTTTTAGTCAGGAGTAGCCAAGAGGCCATTGGAGGCACGGACCGTTCCTCCGTGAATAAGAAAACTGTTTATTTTGCAGCGTTTTTTTTTAATTTTTAAATTTTTTTTTTTTAAAAAAAAAATGTTTCGGGCTTCCCTAGAATTTTCTGAATAAGCCCCTGTTCTGCGCCATGTAGCCTTCAGAGTTCCCTAATTCCCTGCTCCCAACTCTGCTTTTAACAATGCGATTATTAGAATCTCAAATTTTATGGAATTGAATCATCACGAGCATATTTTTTTATTTTGAATTAAGTTGATTTATAGCTTTTCGTTTCACCAAAAAAACAGCCACAGAAGTAAAAACAAATTTTCTAAATGGCCAAATCTCAAAAGAATGCCAATAAATTTAACAGTTTTTAAGAAAAAGAAACAAAATAAATTAAATAAAATGTTTAGCAAATTAATAAGCTTATCTGAATTCCCCAAATATATATAAAAATGCTGAAAAAAAAAACATTTAATTCCACAGTCAGCAGCTCATTTCTTAAGAATCATTTCTCAATCTTCTTAGAATTAATTACCGTCGAATTTTTATTTCAATTAAAAAATGTTTACGACTTTTTCTTCTTACCTACCTGGTTGTTAGGTTCAACGTACGATAATTAAAATTCATCTCGTGCTCATCAAAAAAATTGTCCATCGACGGAATTGGATGGAATTGACAATTATAAAGCAGAGCATCGCTACTAAGTTGCTTTTTTTTTCATTGATTTACGACACTAATTAGCCTGAAATGATTCCAAAAAATATAAAGAAATTTCTCATTTCTTGTTGATTTTGTTTCATGTATCTCAGAAAATTGATTCCGATGAAATTGAAGTTCAAAATCGAGGCATAAGAAGTTGAAATGAAATTAACAATTTTTTTTTTACTTATTTGATCAACGAAAATATCTGAAATCGTAAAACTGCAAGTGATGTGATTCTGAAATTACAAAAAATGCCCAAGGATAAATACGAATGTAATGAATAAAAGCATGGAAAGGGAAGGGCTCAAGTTGGGAGATTGATGAGGAATTGTGCGCATTTTTTTGGGATTTTTAATGATAAGCGATTGTGTGCTGTACATTGACTGATACTTTTATGTAACAATTTCATGATTTACCCGATCGGCACAAATTCATGAGAGCCAAGAGATTATCATATGGCGTCCAAGTGGCAATTTTCATATTAATTGACACAGAATTTGCCACATGGGTGCCATGTGCTTGCCATAAAAAAAATTGAGCTGATCAAGTAAGTGTCAAAATGTTGCTATTCAATATGGCCTAGCTAGACACGAGAACTTATTGATCTTATTGATCTTATTGATCTTATTGATCTTATTGATCTTATTGATCTGTATGTCCAGCGAAGAAAGTATGTAATTAGTTAGTAAGCCAATAACCCTATAAAACTTTAGAACTTTAGAACTGAACAAACAAAACGAACCAGTCAAACGACTATTATGCAATTGAGTTAGCGGAAAGAGTGTTAAAAACATGTGATGATATCTTGACAGCTACTGCGAGCTTCAGTTGATATTTATCAGCATACAAATGAGATTTGTCGCATCGTTCCGCACGAATCTATAGGTGCAATAGAACTTGAATAGAACATCAATTATTAATAAAGTCGGCATTAAACTTATTAATTGTAATTCACGTGCAACAATCAGTGGTAAAATCGACTTGCAGGGACTGTTGTTTTGGGCATGTACTTGCCATATCAATAGTCAGACACGGTTAGACACTAACGTTTAATATCATTTGAAGGAGGCCGAAAATCACTATTAAGCTGTTAGATGCCACAATGGATTGATCGGCAAGGCTTCAATTTGATCATTTAATTCGAAGGTCATTGGTTCGATTCTACCATTTCTAAATTTGTAACTTTAAAAAGTTTAGATCATTTCAAATGCTTAATGTACAAATTCAAATCAAAAATTGAAGTTCTGGACCAAGAATGACCAAGAAACACGAGCTAAACATGCAGTTAATGCGATTTTCTGAGTGACATTTAGGTTTCATCAGACAAACTGTCACCCCCTCAAACTCTCCAACTGCATCTAAAATCATCATCAGCAATTCATTCAACTTTTATATATTCTGTATTCTCTTTCATCATTATTAAAATTTATGCTGCAATAAATGTTGAAAATAAAAAGCAATAAAATCTTATGGATTCATAGATAAAATGACGACACAGATCTCATACTTGATGTTTATTTAATTAACTTACTAGTCTTAAATACCCATTTATGATTAATATCAACAGATTCAAGTCATAAAACGAAAATTTAGCTGGTAATCGGGCAATTAAAATTGAGGATAATAAAAGCAGCACCAAAAATAAATAAGAAGTAAATAAGAAGCATAAAAGCACAACAAAGGAGGATTGAATGAGTAAATGAACGATCAATATCCAATTCTATATTGTATAATGTTATTCACATATAAGCCATAAGAAATGAAATCTGGTGTAGCATGTGAGCAAACAATAACCAAACAAGATGGAATGGCACAAAAAGTAAAGCAAGCAGCAGCAGAGAGAAGGAAAAGAAGAAAATATAAAACGACAATATCATATCAGTTTTTCCGTCTGAATGATTTTTGATAAAGAATTTTATTTAATTTGACTTGCTTAACTCTATTTTTCTCAATGTTGCTGTTGTTGTTGACAGGGATGGTGATTTTAACATAACAATATGCTCAATCAAGTAGAAGTGTTCTTTGGTTAGTTTATGACTTTTGTTCTTATAATGTTATGGCATGTTCTATCAAAAAATGCACATACATGATGAGTTCCTGTCTAAAACAAAGAAAGACACATTGATGATTGTGAGATTCGAACCAAGGAAGGCAAATCAAAACAATTTTATGACAGTGGGATTCGAACCCAGGTGTTCAAATTCACAATTTTTGTAGCCTGCATCTTCCTAATTGAACTATCATGACAATTTAGCTTTTATGATCAAGACTAGCTTTTTGAGTATTAATACTGATGTCTAGAACAAGCCAACAATGCCTTGAATACTGCCATTTACATGCACATTTCGCATTACTGACCAAACTTTCTTTAAAACCAGATTGATTATTGAATATTCCGATTGTTAATGATTATGCTCGATACCGAGACTGGGACATCCCGAGATTTCTGATATGTGCTAAAAAGTGCTGGAAAGCATATTAATGATAATTTGATCGAAAGCACATGGTGAAAAAGTGGTAAAAAATCCGGTCTAAGTTTAGCATGAGTCTGACTTAAGGACAGTCAAGTCAGCATGGGAACGGATTTTCGGTCATTGATACTCCTTGTGATTTTCAGACTGCTAATTTCCTGCTAATAAAGATGACTGATTATAGAGACATTGATGAGCTTTTGCTACTGTTAGCCCGGAATAGATCAAGATTTAGGGGTCATATAAATAGGTTTTCTAGATGTTGAGACCAAGATCGAAGAATTAACTGAAAGTCTCGAATTTTTGTCGAAACCCTTTCATCTAAGAAGGTGCTTTCATCGATGTACAAGTGATCTGTAAGGTCAGCAAAGGGAGGAAAAGATCTATTCTAACTTGCTAGTGTCAACTTCACAGAACTCACAGCCAACTCTGATTTTGTATGGACTTGTCGACTTGAGTTAAGTCAACTTTGAGCTATGAAATTTCCTTACCCTGCATACCAACCCTGACCAACTGCAGCTCATTCGCAATGATTTTTTATTTTCTTTCATGTTTTTTTTTTTGTCGTTTCTCATGCTCATTCCTTCTCATTGCTAAAAAGATATCAACTACCTTTTTAGTTGATCTCTCTTTTGCTTCATTTTGTAAGCAATTCATTAAATATGTATTCTACGGCAGGCACAAAAAAAAAGAAGCACGTATAAAACTTATAAACGATCAAAATGCGAATATTGTAGTAGGAACAGACAGAGAAAAAGGTCAATACAGTTTTATGAAAGACAGTAGCATATTTTCATGTTTTTGTTGATCACAAATTCTGAGATAAATGTAGTTGGAAATGACAAATTTTAATAAGACTGATTGATAGATTTAGGTTACAAGGAAGAACAAGCAACATTTTGTGTATGCAGATCATTCAGATTTCTGCTTTGAATGATTTATGTTTGGCTTGTGTTGCTTAGTTATTCGATCGATGAATTCCTTGACCAAATTAGTCATTTGGAAACATCGAAACTCGATTAGCTTATCGAATTCTTTAATTAAATTAAGGAAATTTTCGTAGCGGTGTTTTTTCGATAGCTTAAAAAATGAGTTTTGACCATAAATATTTCTCATTTTAATTGATATTAACTGTTCTGGATGCTTTGTGGAATTTGATTGTTGAATGTTGGAATTCTTATGAGAGAAATCAAGTTAATGACTTTTTGTGTTTTATAGGCATGAGAAATGTTGGGCTGATGAATCTTAAATTGAATTGTTTTTACATTGAATCATCATGTCATGAAGACTTGTACAAATCTGTTAATAAAATTGAAGTGTAAGCACAGACTCGTACTATATGCAGATTTATGGAGTTGAGTATTGTAAAGTTGGACAGATTTATGACTTTTTTGTG
Source organism: Chironomus tepperi (assembly GCF_022539635.2). NCBI lineage: Eukaryota > Metazoa > Arthropoda > Insecta > Diptera > Chironomidae > Chironomus > Chironomus tepperi. The sequence goes on from NW_027226399.1 coordinate 34,038, forward strand.
TCTAGGCTAGGGTTGGGGACTGTTTGGATTGATGTCTTGAGATGTTTGGATTGATAATTGTGGTCAAGTCGACTTGAGTCGGAAGTTTCTAACTAAATCCGAGTCGACTTTCGAGCTCGCTTAGT
>NW_027226400.1:0-34410 GCF_022539635.2 Chironomus tepperi
TGTAAATGACTTTTTTCCTTTAGCTAATCTTATAATGATGATGATTGACATATGTGTGATTGTGTATGTGTAGTATAATTGGATTTTTGAGCTAGCTACTTCCACATAATATACACTAAGAGACTTGTTTTTTATATATTTATATTATCGTAGATTAGATTTTCATTTTAATACAGTTTTAGGCGCTTTTATTGTGGAAATTGAGTTGGCAGTGAGCTTTATGGAGAAAATTGTGAGAAGTTCATATTGAAAATTATCAACAACTTGAAAATATTAAAAAATTTAAAAGATTTTAAAAATTAAAAATTAAAAATTGAAACTTTTGAAAATTTAAAGAATTCAAAAAATTTAAACTTCTATATTTTGAAAATTTTAATTTCAAAAGTTTTAAAAATTTAATATAAAAGAATTTTGAAGAATTTAAGAGTTTTAAATTTTTTTCTCTAAAATTTAAAAATTTGAAAAATTCAAAATTTACTTAAATTTTTAAAACTCTTAAGATTTTTCAAACTTTCTATATTTCAAACTTTCAAAATTTAAAACTTTTTTTAAAAATTTAAATTTTGAAATTTTCTAAAATTTAAAAATTTAGGAATTCTTAAAAATTTGAAAAAAAAATTTTAAGAACTCGAATTTTAAGAAACTGAAAAGTTATAAAAATTCTGAAAAATCAAATTTCATCTTTCAATTTATAAATTTTTTAAACCTGAAAATTTTTTTAAAAAAATTTAAATTTCAAAAGTTTTAGAAATTTTAATTTAAAAAATTTAAAATTCTTTAGTAATTTTGAAATTTAGCAGAGCTCGAAGTCGATATGGTCGATTTTTTGAGTCGACTCGACTCGACCTAAAAACACTAAACTTCAAGTCGACTCGTCGACCGACTTCGAGTCGACCTGAAAAGTTAAGTCGACTCGAAGTCGACTCCGAGTCGACTTCAAGTCTCCGTTGAAAAAAATAATTTTTTTTCTTAACGAAACTCATTTCTTTTGCGCTTGTGAAGTATATATTTACATGCAAAAAAATTACCAAATCAAATTTTTCCGAGTTCATTGATTTTTTCACAAAAAACTTTCTCAAAAAATAAATAACTAAAAGTCATTAATTGATTATCTTGTTTAATTTTAAAACATTATAATAAAAATAACAAATAAAAAATAAATTAAGAGATTTATAAACATTTTCTAAATTTCTTTCTGTAAAAAGCTGGAGAAATCTCCTATTTTGGCTAATTTTTGAAAGTATCTTGCATAAAGAATCAGAAAAAGAATTAAAAATTTGAAAAAAAGTAGATTTTGCAATCTTTTTATATGTAAATATATACTTCACAAGTGCAAACAGAAATGAGTCGATTAAGAAAACTATTTTTCTTGGAGAATTGAAGTCGACTCGGAGTCGACTTCGAGTCGACTTGAAAACACTCGACTCGAGTCGACTCGAAGTCGTTAAAAAAAATGAACTCTCGACTTGGAGTCGACTCGAAGTCGAGTTCGTTTTTTTTTGTCGCACTCCGAGAGTCGACTTTCGACTCGACTTCGGAGCTCTGAAATTTAGAAAACATTTTTTAAATTTTGAATAAACTTAAAATCTTTTAAATTCAAATTTTAAACAAATTTAAGGAATTTTAATTAAATTCCAGGCTTTATTCCTTTAAATTCTCAAAAATTTCAAATATCTAGAAAAATATAATTTCCCAAAAAGCTTCAAACCATCTCATTCCACAACAACTGCGTCTCAGCCACCCACTTCCAGTGACTCATTTCTAACAAAATTTTATCTACTATTGTTCAATAGATTCTTTCATTTAGGCTTTAACATGACCCATTTCAATATAGACTTTATATTTTTCTTAATTTAATTTTGGCGTAATTTCCTTTTTCTCATCGTACTTTTTACACATTAGATAAATTTTTTTGCATGATAAAAAAAATCAATTTTTGCTTATTTTTCAGTACCAAGAAGAAACTGTTTTTGCCATGAAGAAGTTAATGAAAAGCTACTGTCAAGGAGACTCGAAAGTTTTTTCCTTTTTCTTTTGAAATTTTTATGGAAAAAAGTAAATTTTTTGATGTAAAGGAAGGTAATGAAGATTATGGATTAATTTATTCTTTAGCTAGGCATTTTCCGGGGGTAAGATTTGATCTTCTTTGAAACTTTTTTGAGATTTTGGAAAGAAAGTTTGAATTTTCTTAGTATTTTGAAATTACTTTGGAGGTTATTTACTCCTTTTAAGTTACGGCATGCTTCAATGCTCTATAATTTAACAGAACTACTGAGAAATGTCCACAATCTAGCTGTTTCCAACCAAAAGCTCCTTCATGACGTTGCTGCAACGATGCGACTGCTTCAATTGCATGAACGTTGCTGCGACGTTGAATACGTTGCTGCAACGTTGCTGCAGTCAGAGAGCATAAGGGTGTCCTGACGGCAACGTGATTGCAGTTTTCACCCCATTTTGACAATTAAGTTAGCTTTAACCTGCCAGAAGCTCAAAGTCGACTCAAATTTTGTATGGAAAAGTCGATTTGACTCCAAACGAAACTCGAGTTGACTTTTAGCTCTGCAACATGCTGCTTGCAACAGCACAAGAACAGCACAAGAATAGCTGAATTTTGTTTCAGGAACTAAAACCTGTTCAACCCATGTTCAACCGCTTAATTGATGCCCTACAATTCACAGTGGATCAATAGGAACTAATCATCAACATGCTGTTCACTCTTCTAGCAATAGCACTACACCTCAAGCATCAACAAACCTTCTTCAAACTACTAAAAAATAGCAAAAAATTTATTACAAATCTAGCTACAAAATATTCTCCATCATCTAATCATCCAGCTTCGAATGAAAAAATCACATTTTCTTTTCCTTTTCATAAAAATTCTTTTGTTGAGAGAGAAATTTTTTGTTAAATCTTTTTTTTAGAGCACATTTTGTGTTTAAACATTTTTTTTTGTCATTTTTACAAACATTAAATAGAATTAAATTTATCAACTTTGTGTTTCTATGTGGCTGTATATTGTGATTGTGTTTTTTTTGTAGGGGTTTAGGAAGGAGAAATTGGAATGATTTGCAGGAATTGATTCTGATATTACTCATGTATCCGTGTTTAACTCTTTAACCCTGACAGACAAAGAATATGTTCATCTAATAAGGATGCTCAAGAGGATATTCAATCAAAATAGTTGAGCAACCTCAGACAAGTGACTAAGAGCCAGTCTGTAATTTGATTTGTTCTACTGTTCGTTACGCACCTTACTTCCATGTTGGGTATGCTCCTTCTGTAACTGTGTCTATTCATTTGTTCAATTCCTAATGTCATGGAATGAAGCTGTCGATAAAGAAGCTGTCACACTTGGAATTGGTAATTGGCAAGCGGTAGCCACCGAAAGACCCAGTTTCAGAAGCCGACTGAGAGAGGCCATGGATCTTCACTTGATCTGTACGGCCACCCGAAGTTAGTACAGTAAGTAACCCTAACGGATAGAGCATACTCACCAAATGGACTATTAACTTGAGTATCACTCAATCAATATAATTGAATATTCACAGGATTTTGTGACATCATAGGATGGACAGCTTAATACATCCTTGTCTGTTGATTTGTTTATCAAACAAGTTAAAAAGTATATGTCTGGTTCAATCGAAGCAACTGACTATCATGTCGTTCATTGTACGCTGATCTATGTACGCCCATTCGACCCTACTCAACCGTCTATCTTACATATTTCCTTGTTTTTGAGTCAATTGTCAATGTCTGTTGTCCCAAATATCCATTTTATTAACAGTGAATTCTTAAAACATATCCAAATTCACTTCTATTTTCACAATTTTCAGCTTTTATTCCATAAATTTCTACAAGCTTGAAGCTTCAGCACCAACTTTAAAACTCCCATCTCCCAAAATCTCTATAAATCTCTGCAAAAATCATCAATTTCTCCTCTCCCAAATCCCATACCTATCTATGTATCAGTTTCATTATGTTCATATACATGTATATCATTAATTTTAATTAGTTTCTTTATCTTCAAAGAGGAGGGGATGAATCGCTTTTTTATCTCAAATTTTGGCTAATAGAAGAATAAAATTTTAATTTAATTAAATATATATATAATTATTATATTTTGTTTTTTTATCATTGTTCCTCATATCATAATTAATAATTTTTTCATCATAATTGTTGTTATTTTTTAAAAATCCTTAAACGCTTGCAGTTGGCACTTGTTGTTCTTTTTCACAGCATTTGCACACAAATCGTCGCAAAAGATAAGAAATTGTTGTCCAATATGTATCAGTCTCATCGCCTGCAATATCAATTTTAACCGTAACATTATCAATTGCAGGATCTAACCTGTGTTGTCATATGTCCATCGGTTCCACCTCAGCACTCATTTTCTTTGATGCAAATACGCTATTATTATCAGTTGAATCATCAGCCTCATCATTACGATTTGATGAAAGACTCTTATGACTACCATTATAGCTACTACCAGCACTACTATTATAATTATAACGTCCAGCTGGTACATCGAGACTATAAGCACGATTTCTTGATGTTAAATCAGTCACAACACGTCCTTCAATTGCACCTTTCGTATTACAGCATAAATTTGGCATCATATTGTTATTCTTTGATGATGAATTCATTGAATCCATTGGGGATGTCTTATTTATAATTGTTTGTGGCGTTCCACTACTCATTCTACGTGTTTCTTTGTCAAATGAGAACGATAAACGTCCTGTTAATTGTCTCAAGCGTGTAATAATTGATTTAGGGCTACTACTACAATTTACACTACTGTTCAATTTCGACTTTACTGATTTACTACTATTACTAATGTTATTATTATTATTATTATTGTTGTTGTTGTTGCTATTATTATTATTATTATTTTTATTATTACTACTTCATTATTATTATTATTATTATTATTATTATTTTTTGATGATTGTACCCTGTTTGTATCACTAATATCAGTGGCAGCCATCATTGTTGGTGTATGAATTTTAGATGAAATTGCTGAATTATTACCTGTTGATGCCGCTGCCACTAATGATTCATCACGAACAAGTAGCTTAACATCACTCGATCCATGTGAACTTGAACTCATTTTCGTACCAGTCGTCTGACGTATTAACATATCTTGATCATGTAAACGTTGATGATAATAGACAGTGGAATCGGACGTAACAGTTTGAATTCCATCAGACATACGACGATGATTACTATAATGATCTAGACTAATCGCACGGTTTGAACCGAATGTAGTTGTACGTGAATTGTAATTATTTTGTAAGATGTTACCGTATGATCCTCGCATTCGACCAGCTATTTCACTAACCATCGATGGACGTTTATCACGATGATGACCTTTACGATGTACCATTTGCATATTAAATTTATTACGACTTTCGGTGTCAACTTTAAATTTCGATGTCTTCTCAGCGACCTGTTGGGAATTACAATGACAATAAGTTAGTTAAGTATTGAAAATGTTTAAGGAAACGCGTTTGGATGAGTTGGGCACATCTGGGTAAATATTGAACTATTTTTAAGGTGACAAAATTGTCAAGTTATTGTTAAATGTGCTAAAAATAACTGAGTCTGGATTAAATTATTGAATATCATCGCAATAAATGTGTGAAAGTTGTGAAGCTTGACGATAAACGAAGATGATCCGAGTAGCACAATGGCCGTTGCAACCGTTGCTGCATTGTCGCAGGGTCTTCGCTACGTTACCGTGTTTCTTGTACGAATTGCAAGAATTAGGAGGCAGTTTTGAGATTTTTGTCTCGAAGAAAAAATAGCAAATTGAGGAATTTTATCCAAAATGGAAGTGGGGTTGTGGTCCATACCTCCTTCCCCTGAATACGCCTCTGCATGTTTACAACTTGATGACTGTTTACGGCGACTAATGAAATTCATGGCATCATGCTGTTTGGGAATGGAGGATTGAAATGGAGTCATATTTGACTCCAGTGAACCTCCCCGGATACCCCTTTATGTTCAGAATCCCAAACTCAAATAGGTTTAGAACTTCGACTCTTATTATACATCTTACTACGATATCATAACCTGACCATAATCCTTATTCAATAACCATAAAGTCATGAGACACCAACCAGAACTAAAATCCAGCTACACACCTACCAACAACTTCCCATCCCTATCCCCTCATACAACAATCCAAACTTACATCAACTTCCGTTGCAGTCTCAGAATCTCCACTTTCGCTACCTTCCGGAAGATCATGAAGTTCAGCCGCAATCAACATTGGCTCCTCATCAACCGAATTCCTTGATGCTGACTTTTGTGATGGAATACTACGACGTGATCGTACACTAATACCAGATTGAGATCGTGGAATATTTTCATCACCGCCATCAGATGAACCTTCATTTTCGACCAGCGACTTTCGGTTTCTCTGTTGGGCATCATTTAATCGTCTATAAATAGTTGCAGATGGAGGGAGGAAATGAAATGAAATTTATTAATAATTAATCCATCCATGCGGTCAATGAGTGCTTTATTTATACATACTTATAGAAATCCAATGCAACACGAACTGGTATGACGATAAAATCAACTAGTTCCGGTAGTAATTCACCGAGTGCTTCGAATAGAGGCAATAGCACCAATCCTATAAATCGCACTTGACTTCCCGGCTTACTTACTTTGTCGGGGTCCTGGATGGGAAGGGAATTGAGGTTAAAATTGATATTTTGAGGTTAGAAAAGTATCAAAACTCACCATAAATGGAGTTACAGGCAATCCCTCTAATTTCTCAGCAGCACTCTGTGCAAAAAATTCTTGTAAAAGACGATCAAGCCACGGTTCAGCGACTTCCATTGGTCGTGCTTCATTTGAAATATCAGCGACCTTTATTAGCACCATACAAAGCTATAAATATGATGACAAATTTAATAAAAATTATTGAATTATTCATGACTGTATTTTTTTGCTATAAAAAATATGATTTAAGTGAATTAAAGTTCAACAAAACTCAAGCGCACACACAGTCATCTCCTCCGGTCATACATAAAGCAACGATGAGAATGAGTAAAGTGAGAAAAGCTTTTGTGAAAAAAGTCAGAACATAAAGGAACATGCTGAGTGAACGGAAATAGGAAATCTTATGTTAGAAACTATACGTGAATGTGATACGGAAGCGCATTCGGTTGAGATGAGAATTTATGGTATGCATTATGGTAGCAGATGGAGTTGATTCTGTACTTTGAAATACTTTGGAGGTACTTTTGAGTAATTGAGGAGTTGTAGAGTGTTGAGGAAAGTGTCATATACTTCTATGTTGCAAGATATATGAAGATTGCATGAAGATGAAGGAGAAATCCCGAACAGAATGCAGTCGGGCACCGCTAAGTCATCGCATTGACTTTAACGTAAGCAACACAATGTGGCGAACACATTGTCATTACTTGGACAGAATCACAAGTTTGCTACACCGTTCTTAATTGAAATTCGAAAAGGAAACGATAACCAAGAGCTCTAAAAGCTGCTTGACGCAAAACAGTGTTGAAAGAATGTCAGTTCAACGTGCGGTTACCGTTATAAAGGGGATATAGTGGTGCCGTAATGAGCATATTGTCCAGTTCGGGTACGACGTGGCCTCAAGGCTGTTTTAAACCCATTTTGATGACGAAAATTGAAATTCGACGAAGCATCCTCAAGAATTTGATTCTTAAAATTTGAGGTTATGTCAAAATTTCAAATTGTGTTCTGTCAAACTTCTTAGAATTGCAGCATCTAGTCTTCGACATAATTAAACATAGAACCCAATTAAAACCTTGTCAAACAATCCTAAAATTCAACAATTCAGTCTTTTTTAAACATAAAAAAGGAAATTAAAACAGAATGTGTGGGCATGCACAATGTCAAAGATCATGTAAGTCATTACATCCTTGGGCTCTATTCTCTTCTCATCTCCTCCTCCACATCATTAATCTATTTATAACTCAGTATACTCTCATCATCTCTTTTTTATCATTAAGTTCTAAATGGAAGAATAATCGTAGGAGTAAGCATTTCTATTAATATGTTAATGAGTTATTACGTAATTTTATGCCATGAAGATATATATGATAATAAACTCATGATTATTTATGGATTTAAAGGTCAGAAATGTTTTGATCGGGGAGATTGTTTGTGTTTGTTTGACGCGGGAATTAAAGAGAATTTTTTAAAGGATTTGTTGGATCCAGTAATGCCATATAGTCGAATAACCCGTGATAGCTCAGTGTTAGGAGCATGCACTAGGGTAAAACCTAACGCCAGGATCAGACATAAATCAAAAATCAGTAAAATTGATATTCTCCAATTTTTCAATGGTGTTTGATCCTGTCTCAATGCTAAAATTGCTGTTTAGGAGCTTAGTTGCCAAACAAGAATTGATTTCCATAGAAAATCATATATAATATGACAAAACAGTCACTATTCATCACCACATTGAACCTGTCATTATCAAATCAACCAAAATAGTAAACATAGTCCACAAATAATCAAAATAACAAACTAATCATCCATTAAACCTCATTCATTCCATCACATTCAACCATAAATTTAAAAAAAAACTTACCAAATTTTTATGTGAAGCATTACTGTAATCAAAAATAGGAATAATTTCACGAAATTGTGTCAGTATCTCATTATGTCGCGCCATATCAGTAGCCAATATACATCTTATGATGCCCTCACGTACTTCCCTGTGACATAAATGATAAATTATATATATATGAAAATTATGATTGTACATATTGAATTGTATAAAAAACTATTAATCATAAAACCCGAGTGGAATAGTAATTTTTGTGGAATTGGGGATGGTTTTGTGAAGAATGAAGGATGGTGAAGTTGAATTGAGACTGTGGGGTTGTTGAGAGTTCTTTTGAATGGAGTATTAGAGAGATTAAGCAGTTGAATAATAATTTAGAAAGAACACGGCATAAAAATGGAAAAATCCAGTTTCAGACCGATATGACTGGATTGAGCTAGATTCGATGAAACCCGACATCAGACTAGACTCACGCCGATCTGAGTCCGGATTTTTTGCCTTTTTTACGACGTATGCCTTCCGGGCAAGTTAGACAAACTTAAGTGTTGAAGATCATGACAGTAATGAGAATGAGGAACTTGATTAAACAATAGCATTCAAAAGCTATTCATAATGAAGAAACTGAATGCTAATTTGGGTCTAGTCATGTGTAATACGTTATAATGCTCATAATTGCACAGCTAGAACAGTTCATCCTGCATCCCATTGTAACAAATCTCAATTAACCAAATAAAACCTAAATTCATCCTAAAACTTTAAATTCAATTTAAATTTCCATCTCAAAATCTTCTCAAAAAGCACACAAATGATCTTAACAAGTCACTCAACTTCCTCCCCCTTTATTCCACCCCAAGACAAGACCTCCCTCATCATAAATTCCACTCGGTATTAAAACAATAAAATAAATCAAACTTGATGTTACTTGTACATGTCTTTGGTGACGTTCTCTAGCACATCGCACTCCGGATATTCAAGCAATCGAAAGGCAATCGAGCAATGATGATTTTCCAATGGTGAAATGTCATTGTACCTAAAAATATTGTTAAGAATTAAAAGTGTATATAGATTTTGCTGCTGCTGTTGACAGACACGCTGCTTAATAAGTTTAATGTTTTCATGGTTACGAGCATTAGAAAGAAGCAGACTTTTATGCTTATTTTTTGCGTACATACCTCAAGGCGAGCTCAGTTTTTGCATTTATTTGATAAACGTTGTTATAGCCCGGGTGGTCTAAGTCATGACAAATGCATGATACCAATAGTATAAAGACATCCATATCGCCTAGACGACTCATTAAATTTGTTTGCCATGCAATCGCATACATCTGTGGATTGAAATAAAGACAAAGTTGATGAATATAGAATTGAAAGGTATGATAAAAAAGTGTATCGGGTAGAAAGGAAATGGAACCGTCCATAAAAAGTCTCGTTGATAATTGCTTCGCTTGGCAATGTTTGAGGGATCAAGCTCCAGTGGGTATTCGCTTGGCACATGTTTGAGGGATCAAGCTCCATGGGTAGGCCAAGCTTCGCTTGGCACATGTTTGAGGGATCATGCTCAGTGGGTAGTTTGCCAAGCTTCGCTTGGCAAATGTTTGTGGGATCAAGCTCCAAGGCTGCTTCGCTTGCACATGTTTGAGGGATCAAGCTCCAGTGGGTAGGCTAAGCTTCGCTTGGCAAATGTTTGTTGGATCAGGCTCCGGCGGGAAGCTTCGCTTGACAAATGTGGAATCAGGCTTGAAGTGTAGGCCAAGCTTCGCTTGACAAATGTTTGAGGGATCAGGCCCATGTGGGTAGGCCAAGCTTCGCTTATATATTTTATTTAATTTTCGTACATGTTTAAAGTTTCAAAAAATCGTAATAACCATTGATTTTGAAATTTTGTATGAATACGAAAGTTTTTTGCTTTTTTAGAAGCAACGGCTGTTCCTGCAATGCCCGAAAACTAATCAGCTCTTCTATAGAGTAATATGGATCGATTGCAATAAACTAGAAGTCTCTACGATGTCTCGTTATTGAGATTTCTTGCTGATTAACTTGTTTGTTTGCTTGTTTGTTTGCTTGCTTACAGAAAGCGAATTTTTCGATTTTCTCAGCAATGCCTCAACCAATTTCAAATCTGTTTTTTGATTATGGTGTGGAATTCCAGACACAAACTTTTTTGTGATAGAGCATAACATGTCATTATGCTTAGTTTGGCTGATAAATCCAAAAACTGGTTTTCAAATCTGAACAAATTCAATACATTCACACGTGAAAACGGTGTGAATATAAAAAAAAGTTCAAGGTGGCTTCAAAGGAAATGGAAATATAAAAAAAAATTGTGAAAAGAAAAATTACGGATGGAAAAAGTTTTGAATTTATTTTTCCATTAATAGAAGAAATTGCTATGAGATGAAAGGCTTTGACTGTGAAGAATGGGAATTTGCTGGAGGAATTTTGAGAATATGACGCATTTTTTTTAAAGTTTGATCAAATTTGAGGCCTGCAGATGGAAATTGCAAGTCTGCAGCCTTGAACGAACTGTAAGACACTTCCAAAAATTCCAGGCTTCCCGAAAAACACATAATAGTTGTTAGGGTACCGTTACGTCACCGTATTAACGGTAACATGCGAAGTTGCAATGTTGGCTGATTTGGACCCATTTTAATGGCAAACAACAGGTTTGTCGTATTGTCCCGCTCAAAACTGTGCATCTAAAATGCAGAAAAAGCGTGCCTGCATGTCCCGAGCCACACCACTTAGTCTTAGGGCATTGATAAGTCGATATGATTCAATGAACCCTAATGACTGGTTATGTCCCATTTTAAGCATGGTTCAAAATTCCATTAACTTCATTTTGAAACTTAAAAATTCATTTTGAACCCTAAAAATCCCATTGAACTCCACAAAATCCCCTCAAACTCAAAACACTATCAATACTCAAAATCCATCAGTAAACAACTTTCATCTCCAATTTCGAAGCATAAATATCGCATCTTACTCGAAAAAGTCATCTATATCATGACATTCTTCTTATCCTATTAAACACACTCCTTCTTTTCTCCTTCATCTCAAAGTGTCTTTGACACTGATATAGCATCGTCTCAATGTAAACATCGTGGATAACGTGAGTAGCGTACAAACTTAAAGCTTAATTAAGCTCCACTTGAATTATACTTGACACAGTTGTACGGATATGATGAACGATGTAAATGTTATGAAAAGTTATTAAAGTTGAATTTGAAATGGATTTAAAATTTAGATCAAGGATGTAGTATTGAGAAGCTTAGACATTTTAATGATAAATTAGAGCAAAAATATAGAAATTTTTAAAATTTTAATAAAAAGTAGGTTCGGAGGTTTCTATGAGATGACTTTTGATTTTTAAGACTTTTAGATTCGAACCTGCTGATTTGTAGGTTTAATTTTAAATTTGTGATTTTCGTGATTTTACTGTTTTGAATGCTAACAAAATTCAAAATATTTTAGACACTTCAAAAATTTAAATTAAAATTTCTTTGAACTCTTAAATTCACTTGGCTTATAATTTCCTTACTGCTTATTGAATTTTTCATTTTTGAGCTTTTCAAATGTGCTTCAGGAAAAAAAATATGAGAAAATAATCGTAATTGAATTTTTGAAGATGACAAATAAGAACTTGGATGGTTGTATAAGATTTTAAGCATGTGTTTCAGATTAGGCTGTATTGGGAAACCTTTTTTGTGTCACAGCACAACTCTTAATTACTTCTAGTGGTGAAAAGACAATGATCCAAGCCATATAGTGGGGTGGAAACGAACGAGGCTCTGGTTTTATGGTCTGCGTTGTTCTGTCGAGCTTACAGACTTTAATTTAATAGCTATTGAGACTCAGAAGTGCCACGGTACACCTCAGTCGTAGAAAAATGTCTGATAACGTAGCTCTAGACACAATATACCTCTGAATTAAGGTCTAACTAAATCAATATTTAAAAATAAACATTAATTCCAATGTTAAGGTTCAAGCTGCGCGTTTAAGTTTCAATATTTAAGATTGGTGTTTAATTCCAAATTGGCAAATGATCGACGGCAATCGGCGAAAGAAATCAAATATTATCTGCAATCGACAGTCCGCTTTCATTGACTACCGACTACCGAGCTTGTTTTGTTCAATTCAATTGAAAAAATTAAAGAATTTGAAAACAAGATCAAGAAAATTTCCAGGAAAATTTCCCAAAATTAACACACCACAACAGTTCTCAATTCTACACCAACTGCCTCCACAGCCTTAACTTCAAATCAATTCTATCCCTAAAAATATCCCAACCAAAACCATTAATTAATGCAAAAATAAGGTTCAATTATTTCATCATGAATAGAAAAATTTACTTAACCAAAACAGACCCTCACCACCAAATCAGCCGCACAATAATCAATTGTTTACTCTTTCAATATCTTGAAAAATCCTTTACAAACATTCTACGGAAAATTAAGGCAGCACACGCCAATTAAGTTTATTAGAAAATAAAATTCTGTTAATTATTTTTAATCTTTTCAGTTCCTCGTTCTCATCATTTAAGGATTGGAAAATTGTTTCCATTATTAATAAATGATAGCGAAAGGATGAATGTGATGATATAAAAGTTTCGGAAGAAGTAGCTATGTACAAATTTCTCATAAATTCTTAACAACTTTTCTTTTTTTTTCGAGGAGCGTTTAACGTGAAGATGATGTTGAATTTTTTTGTTCATGAAGTGCTTTAAAGATTCGATGTCGAATATCTTTAACATGAGAATAAATTGTGGTGGAATTAAAAGCACAAGTAGGTGGAAAATTATGTTGAAAATTTGATGATTTAGTTACTTGAATTTGGAGTTAAATTGAATTTTTTAAATTTTATGAAATTTGAAATATGATGTACAATATAGTCGGCAATGTTTCGAGATCCAAAAATCGGATTCAAGGGCTACTCAGGTAAGGAAGTTCTCCTGTAATACTCCCGAATAGCACAAACTGGGCAATTGATTAAAAATTCTGTTTCAGACCTGAATGACACCGACTAAGCGCCTGATTTGGTTTAAATTCCGGATTTCACTCAGTTAGAGTCATTCAGGCTTGGTGTTGGATTTTGAATCGAATAACCAATTTATTAATGGTATTCGAGACTTCACATATCCTACACCCTACCTTAGGTCTTCAAAGATGCATTTTGCTCTACACTGCCCTACTCTACCCTCCCTAAGAGCTAGAAGGATGCAAGGAGCTACATTATCATATTAACAGTAAGACACAAAGTAGCCCTGATGGCATCTTGATGGCTGATTTCGGTAGCCACGAAAAATGCGATTCGCCACATTGTGCAGCTCAAAATAATCACCAAAAAATAATATTCTTTGTGGTTTTTAACATAATTCTACCTCAAATAGTACTCTAAAAGTTCAAAATCAGCATCAACATATTCCAGAATCATAAAATATCATTCAATCTGCTTCGTGTAGTTATATCATTCATTTGAACTCTTATTCATTATTATTGTATTATGTTCAATCTGCTTTTGATTTATTTTCACTAATGAGTACACGTGAAAGTAATCATTCTGCTAATTACTATCTAAAATTAGGCTTCAATCATTCGAATTTTATTCAACACGAGTTGAAAAGTGAAAAGCCATTTATTCTAATATGCGGAAATCAATTTTCATGACATAAATAGAACTTTTCTGAATAATTTCAACTCTAAATTTGAATATAAACAATTATCAAGCCTAATAACCACCCAGAACCTCAAACACCAATTCATCCCATTCCAATACAAGTTATTACACAACAAAAAGCCATTAATCCTCTCAAACAACAAATTCTATGACGCTCCTATACTAATATTGATTTAAAGATTATATTGATTAAGGCGATTCTTCAGTGTCGTAAGCTCTTACATATTTTCTGCATTGTCATCAGTCCGTAAATGAGATTTACGAGGATTTGTAACGTGATAGAAGTTTATTTATATTATACATGTTGTATAAGTGCACGATGTGGTAAGTCTGATTGTTTTTGGCGTGGTTAGATCGAGTTGGTTAGAATTTTTAGTGAGATTTTTTGTGAATGGGAGTCTTGATGCTGCGATTTAAAGTTGGGGAAATGTTGGATGTTGTCGTGTTTCCGTACTTTAGTAGATTAAAAAATAAATTTTTAAGATTTCGGATGTTTGTTCTCGAAAAGAGTGATTTTAATCTAATATTGACCTAATTTTAGAAATTCTACACTTTGGATGTGTGCTGTGATCCAAATGACACCGGATAGAGAATAAGCTTTAAGTGTGCTTTTTGCCACGCTTCTCAACAGCCCCCGATAGCTCAGTAGATAAGCACAATTAACATGTAATCGAGAAAAAGTGAGTTCGAATCCTAATTGATCTATGTTGTGGATTAGTGTTCTTTTTCTCTAGAACCTTACAATTTGAAGGGTTTCAAATACTACTAGGTTAAGTCTTCCAATTGACTAGTTAGGATGAGAAATTGGAGTAAGGACTCGAACTCGACTCGGATTCAAATAAATTCAAATAAACTTCGAGCTCTGGTTGGAGCTTTATCATGGTGCCGTGCTAAAGGTAACATGTCAATATAGCGTGATTATATGATTAGAGCTGCAGAGAAGGAAAAAGAGCACAATCCTCCCCAAACATCCTCATACCCACACCCCATACCACAGTTTCCTAGTTTATAGACACAATAACTAAACTGCTGCAAACAATACATAAATTAATGTACAAAATTTTGCAAAATTCATAATCAATACCACAACAACTCAGACACACTAAACATCAGAATCATTCTATCTTAATTAACAGCATATTGACCCAGGTCATGAAATAATTTAGAAGTTCAACAAAACAAATTTTTTCATAATTTTTTTCCCCATCCACAAGCATTTTCATGTCAAATTATCCGTTCATTAGCTGCTTTACCTAGATAATGGCCACATATTATCACAAAATTTATAATCAGTCATAATGAAATAACGCAGACAGCAATTTAGTCACCGCATGATAGTCACGTCAATTTCAATATTTAAGGTCAAAACTCCCTCAAAATCACATCACTTTTTGACTTGTTTCTATGGAAAGAAAAATAATTGGATATTTGAATCACTTGATTTATGACATAAATAATCAAATTCTATCGACTTTCAATCAATTTTTATGTAAATTAAGTTTTTTTTTTCGCCGTCATCTCATCTAGCTGAGCAGCCATCAAAATTTAAATTAAAATATTGATTTTCATGAAGAAAATTCTTGCAGCATTATGTGGAAAATTCATTGGAAGCTTTAAAAGTATCGTCATTCACTCGAGTGAGAAAATTTACTTTTTTTTTTGTCAGAAAGTTTTCGAGAATTTTTCTTGTGTAAAGAACGAAAAACCAACAAAAATCAGAGAATTACCTTTGATGGAAGACATGACAAGAGACGAGCACAGAACACGAATAAAAATTACATTTTTTGGTAAATTTCCACATCGTCTAATTGCAGTTCTTGTTTGCATTTAATATGACATGAAAGATTCAACGATTCACGGTTGAGAAGCTTTTCATTATTAAACTCAATTTTAATTTCAATCTCTTTTAAGTATTCGTTGAAAATTTTTTCCTTTTATTTATTCAAATATAATGGATGCATTCAGATGGGATCCTTCAGTTATTATTTTCCAATTCTGTGTATTTTTCTCATTTTTATCTACCTTTTTTAAAGGTTTTTTGAGAGAAGATTGGTCAAGTTTGAGAGCGTTTTGTCTTCGACTCTATTTGAATATTACGAATCGGTTGATCGATCCAAAATTTAACCCCAGCCCTGTGCCAAAATAGCCTGAGGCTGCATTTCATCAAATTCATCCTCAAGTCAATGTCACGCTAGCCTGAGGTTAGATTTTCGGTCATCCCTTCAAGCGTGACTCTGACCCAAGACTAATGCGACTCTGACAAAAAGTCTCTGACACCAGGGCAGCGTGACTCTGACACAAAGAGCACCGTGACTCTGACAAAGGGCAGCGTGACTCTGACACCAGGTCAGCGTGACTCTGACACCAGGTAACGTGACTCTGACACTAGGTCAGCGTGACTTCTGAGACCAAGGCAGCGTTCTAAAATCCAGATTTGGTGAATTTTTTTGCACTTTTAAAGCAATTTTCTAGAATTTTTCAACAATTTCCCATTTTCCCATCCCCATCATCAACCAGAAATAGCATAAATAATTCAAAAATATCATACCAGACAGCATAATTCCTCTTCATTTTCCATTTTATAAAATATTTTTTTCCATTATAACAGCCACAGTAATTGACAGTAAAAATTAAAGTAAATATTAATTAAACTTACCATCTGTGAGACACAAAAGCAATGCCGAAAATTATGAAAAGGAACATCATTATAATGTTTATAGACTTCATACAGCCATTCACGTAATCGTGTCGATGATATGTGAAATTTCTCAATAAAATTTAATTCAACAAACATCGTTTCCATTAAATGTAGAATCTCATAGTCTTCCCAATCATATGAATCAAATGATGGTAGTCGCAATGCAGCTTTAACATCATCTGACAATGTTGTGTTACAAATTTCCAAAAATTTTGTTTTGACATAGCTATGCTTTGGTAGGCTGCTCTTTCGATGTGGCGGAGGTTTTGGTCGATTTGACAAACCTAAAGAAGAAAAGAGAAAAAAAGTTTGAAATAAAATACTTTAGAGACATTTTGTATACAAGCTATGGTTGACGAGAGTGATACCAGAGTTGCAAAACAGTTGCCTGTGACAGACAAAAACCGTACAAATTCTTGATAATTTGTATGGTTTTTCTTACAAAACCGTACAAATTCTTCTTAATTTGTATGGTTTTTGCCTCAGTTTTTCTAACAAAACCATACAAATTATCAAGAATTTGTACGTTTTTAGTCTTTCCTATGGTAAGATTTGTATGGTTTTGTAAGAAAAATCTTGGAAAAACCATAAAAATTATCAATAATTTGTACGGTTTTTGTCTGTCACAAACACCAGTTTCGCAACTCTGAATGAAACTTATTTTTGGTATATAAAGGAGAAAATTGAAAAATGAGACATTTTACGGCTCTTTACATACATGAAGAATCGAGCATAACAATAACTTCATGACTAAGTTTATTGAATTTATTCTTGTTAATAAATTTGAGTGACATGTAAAATTGAATTGTTTTTGTGTCTATAAAAATTTATTAAAAATTTTGCGTCATTTCGGGGGGAAAATCGATACATGTTAGGGCAGTGGAGGGCAACCTTTGATTTTTCGCTCATACCTTGATGGTAAGCCTCTACCGAAACCGCACACTGCATACGGTTCATGGCATTTTCAAGCATTTTTGTCGGTACAACTGTGTATCGCAGCACACAGGTTGCCCACCACTGTCTAATTGTAAATTTCACTTCTACAAACTTAAAATTTGATGTTTTTCAAAATAAAAAGCACAATTCATCAACAAAACTACAACTTTTAGAGCAAAGTTTACGTGATTACTACAAACAAGTTTGTTGTTCACACCAAAAAAATATTGTGAAAAACAGAGTTTTGTGATTTTCTGTTATCAGCATCATTACATCGTTATCAATTTCATAATTGAATCGAAATTAATTAAATTAATATGACATTTATACTCAATAAAAAAATAGACGTCAGATGACCTTGGTAATTATCTGTGTTTATGATTGTTATCAGTGGATTAGGGGCTTGTGATGGGTGTAATGTCGTGAGCATTGCGCAAATATAATTTGGATTGATAGAGATTTGGTGGGAATTGAACCGACGTATTCACAGATTAGTGATACAGATATCCGGTCTATTGCCTAACTACTCGGCCATTAAGGCCTGATTCTCGCACTGGTAGATTCGTCTACATATACCCCAGATTCTACTCTGCCCAGACACTACAATAGCTATGTAGCTGTTATAAATGGAACTCTAATTTAAAGAGCAGTCGAGTTGACAACTTGAAATTTTCTATGTCAAATCCGAATCAACTTCCAGGTTTGGGACCGATTTCTCTGGTTTTGATTGGCCCACTTTACCATGCTATGTGCAGTATTACACTGTTCGAGTGGTGTGGATAATCCATACTGTACCAAGCCAGTACTGGAAAAATCGACCCTTCGTTTAAACATGGATAAATTCTTCAAAATTATCTGTCCTAATATTTTTTTTCTCTAAGAATACAGGAACTATTACGATTCGATAGAAATTGAACTTACTATTTTGTATCCGAATAGCATAGGTCAGTTAATCGATTTGATGGAATAACCTATTTGTACTATTCGTATTAAAATGATGCTTTTCTAGTGAAGCAGACTGAGATGACTTATTAAGAAACCAGCAATCAAAGTTACGAACTTCCCCTTGAGTATCAAAAGTTCTCATCAGGGTTCTCATTCATAAAAATATCAAAAATATCGTCATTCATGAACATTCTAAAATTAACCCAACCACAAAATAAATCTAGCCTATTCAGTATACTCTATAGACACCCGTCAAAGATCAATCGAATGCCTATGAAGTCATCAATAAATAAAAGTTATTTTTTCGTTAAAAAAAATAAATTTTCAACTTTGGAATTTGATATAAATTCAATATGAATGACATAAAGTCAATTGATTTTGATATAAATTTCATATTCGTCATTAAATTTAATGAATGTTGAGAAATATGTTAAGAATCTTGAACCCTAATGTTCAAATATTAATTGTATGTATGAATATTTTAATATCTCCAATTTCAACATTCAATTAATGCAAACGTTCTCCTGAATATTTGAATTATATAGTCTATAATAAAGCCATTTAAGCTTGTCTAGTTTCAAAAAAAACCTGTTGAATTTTCTATAGCAGGAAAAATAATAAAATGCGAATTCATTTCTATTCCATAGGCTCGCATATATTTAATTCAGTACTGTGTAAAAACGCAATGAATGGAGACGACGATGAGCACGAAGAAAAAGGAGAGTATTAAAAATTCACGATGATAAATAACATTGTAGCATGGAACTGTAACATGATACAGAATCTTGAATATTTAATAAGACGAAGTGGATAAATATGCCATCAACTCCCTATTGATTTTTTTAGCATCATTTAAACAACAAATTGTCAAATGAAGTGGAACTTTGGTTGTGTGGGCTTATTGATGAAATTGAGTTTTACAAACTTTTCTTCTTCTTGAACGTATGTACGTGTGTGTTCTGAGAAATTTTAAATGTTGATAAATAAAGCAATTAGGATTGGATTTTAGTTTTTGGAGAGAAATTCTTATAATTTGTTGATAAAATGCTGAGCATAATGTAGAAGCTGAATTCAGCTACGTAACTGAGCTGAATAAAACTGATTCAAAAAAGCAATTCAAAAACTGAAGCAACACTGAACAAGGTCAATTTAGCAACGCTAAACAAACTTAATTCAGTAACGCTGAACATACAAAATTCTGTAATGCTGAACAAACAAAATTCAGCAGCACTGACCAAACTAAATTTAATAATTCTGAACAGATTCAATTCAGCAACGCTGAACAAACTCGATTCAGCAACGCTGAACAAACACAATTCAGCAAAGCTGAAGAAGTTTAAAACAGTAACGCTGAATAAACTCAATTCAGCAAAGCTGACGAAGTTTAATACTGCAACACTGAACATGATGATTTCATCAAAGTTAAGAATGCTTCAAAAGGCAATTTTAAACAAGCTTTTTAAACTAAATTCAGTAAAGTCAAATAATCTGAATTCATTCAGTAACGTTAAAAAAGATGAATTCAGCAACGTTGGAAAGTCAAAATTCAGCAACGCTAAAAAAACTGAATTCAGTGATGCTGAATGTACTGAATTTAGCAAAAATAAGCAAATTGAATTTAGATATATTAAACAGACGGAATTAAATTGCATTTAATAAGCTGAATTGACAGAAATTAATATAATATAAAATAAATCACACGTTATGATTAATGATAAGAATCACATGAAAATTATCAATTTACTCCTTCCCATAGAATCTGACATCAGCCAAAATAATGCATAACTTACAAAGAATATTTCCCATCGTTTATCTCATCTCAGACATTGATATTTTCCAAACTCATTCCATCAAACAAACGACAATTGATTGACGAATGGATTGTTTATTAAAAAAATAGCAAAAAGAGATTGGAAATAGGAATCCATATCTTATGTCTTTTGAAAGGAAAAATATATAAACATTAGATGCTTGGAACGACAAAGACAATGAAATAGAATTGGAAAAAATATTTCTTTTGTGCTCTCATACGATAATTAAATCTTCTGAAAATGTATACAAAGAATTGAGAATTTATACTTGATATCAGCATAGAAACATGATGAAAAATTCAATTTTGATAAAAGCTTTTGAAGGTTGTTGTTTATATCCTTGTGGAGATTTTTTATAGGAACTGATATGATTTGGAATTATAAGGATATGATCTAATTGTAAAGATTCAAACCAGTGGTGCCCAACTCGTGTGTCGCGGCACACTGGTGCCTTTCATGCGCTGAATTCAACAAGGTTCATGAGTATAATAGAACTGATTCAAATTGCAATTCAGCAGCGCTCAACAAACTCAATTCGAAAACGATTTGATCTCAATTCAGCAAAGCTGAGAAATCTCAATTCAGCAATGCCTAATAAGCTCAATTCAGCTACGCTAAACAAATTACCCTAACAGACAATGATCATGATCACAAGTTTGTGATTGCAATCACATTACAATCACAAAGTGTTTTTTCATGATCACAGCTTGTGATCACAATCATTATCGTATCTGATCGTGATCGCTCTGAAAAAATTTCATCATCACCGTATCATAATCAATGAACATAGTCACTGAGCGTAATCAGAAGTCATCTGAGTACGATCACTCCAAAAATATCTGAGCATGTTCACTGATCGCGATCAATGAGCGCAATCAGATGTGACCTTATCATAATCACTACTGGAAATTTTTATTTTCAAATTATCATAATCACTGATTGTAATCAATGATCGTGATATTTGATCATGTTCACTGATTGCAATTAGTGAGCGTAATCAGAGCATAATCACTTCCAAAATTTTTCGAAATTTTTCAAAGTCATATGACCATGTTCACTGATTGTAATCAATGAACATAATCAAATGTGTTCTGAGCATGATCACTTCCATCAGGGGGAAGATTACTTGGCCTTACTGGATCTTGTTATTTAATCGGGAAAGTAACTTTTACCTTACTGGATCTTGATTTTAGTTCGTGGAAGTGAATTTGACCTTACTGGATCTTGGTGTTTGATCGTAAAAGCTACTTAGATTCTACTGGATCTTGGTTTTAGTTCGTGGAAGTAATTTTGACCTTACTGGATCTTGATTTTAGTTCGTGGAAATGACTTTGATCTTACTGGATCTGGAGTTTTGTTTGTAAAAATGACTTTGACCTGACTGGATCTTGTTTTTAGTTCGTTTAAGTGACTAAAAAAAGATCCAGAAAGTCCAAAGTCATGTCCACGAACTAAAAACAAGATTAGGGTTTCTGATGCCGTTAACGAAAACGGAAAACGGGCCGTTTTTTTGAAAAAATAAAAACGGAAAACGGCCGTTTTTTGCTAGCCGTTTTTCCGTTTTTTAATATGACTTTTTTCCTGAATTATTTGAAAGTTTTCAAAAATTTATTTAATTTTTCGACTCAAAAAAATTTTTTAATTATTAATATAAATTAAGAAAATTAATATTCGTCAAGTTTTTAGCCTGCGGTACACTTTTAGAACTAAATTTTTCATGTAAGTAAGTAAGTAAGTAAGTAATATTTATTACCAAAAGGTATTTAAATGACAATATAATGAAATCGAATTCGATTATAACAATTTAAAATAGAAAAACAAGAGAAATAAAAAACAAAGAAAAACATGAATTTATGACATTTTTAGGTCTACGTAAATGATTAAAAGAGCACTGGAAGAAACAAAGATCCTTTTAAAATTACACGAATTGAAAAATTATTTCCCTCTTCGAGAGCTTAGTCGCAGCGCTTTTGCATTGGCGCCATTAAAAAGCACCTTAAATGCAGGTGGAAATATAACTTTGTATAATTACACTTAGTAATGGCGCTTACAATTGGGTCCAAGGATACGATTACCAGGACTAGGCTTCCATCAATGCACATGCTTCCATCCATAGATCTAGTGTAGCAATGATGGTTACACGGATATATTAAAATGTTTACGAAAGCTTGACTATTGTATGAAATTTTGACGCGAAACTGTACGAATTGCTGATATCATAGCACTTTAGCTATGTGCTTGCCTAAAAGCACCTTCGAACCAGGTGGAAGTATATAACTTTGCATCTTGATACACTTAAAAGTAGCGCATTGCACGTGGCTCCTTGCGGATACATTTTCTATGATTTCAGCGGCTTCATTGGAACATGAGTTCACCTTAAGGTCTGATGATCAAATGAAAGCCACGCGTTTCTACTCGATTGGATTTTTTTCTCTCACGTACTCAATTGCAATGGATTTTGTAGATGTCTTGTTTTCTTTGATTTTTGATTCTTTGTAATTAAGGAAGTCGTTATAAATTATTATGCCACGGTAAAAAAGGTTATTCTGGGATGATGCCTTCGTGTAACTTTTTGGCTGATACTCGTTGTTCTGTCTTGTCTGATGGCGGTGCTGTTCATTAATTTTCACCAAATGTTTCTGTAAATATATCGGGGAGCAGCCAATAGCAATTCTGTGGATGAAAAGAATTGTGTTAAGAAGGATAGTCTGTTTAACAGACATCCAATTTAGTGCATTAAGCGTCTCTTTGCGTGGCGTCCTAAATTTTGCCTTCAATATAAGACGCGCGAATCTATTCATAACTTTCTGAAGTTCGTTTATCTGCGTATCGTTCAATAGAAATAATATTGTCGCACAATAATTAAAGTGTGAATTTACTAAAGACGATACAAATAGTTTCTTACTATCAGTATCAAGCTTATGTTCACATCTTTTCAAGACGTAATATTTCGCATTAAGTTTCTTAAGTATATAGTCGAAGTGATTGGCAAAGGACAAGCCTGAGTCCACAATAATTCCCAAGTATTTGATACTAGACACCACTTCAATTTCATGTCCGTTAATGAGAACGGGCTTAGGCATCATAAATGATTTGTTGCTGGTTATCAACATAACTTTTGATTTTTAAAATTGAGACTGAGTTTTGAATACGAGAGCCATTTAAAAATACATGCAAGATCATCATTGAGTAAGTCGATGTTCGCACCAAGCTCACTTGGCTTACAAGTAATGTAAACCAGTGCATCGTCGGCGAACAATTTAATTTTTGAGTGAT
Source organism: Chironomus tepperi (assembly GCF_022539635.2). Taxonomy (NCBI): domain Eukaryota; kingdom Metazoa; phylum Arthropoda; class Insecta; order Diptera; family Chironomidae; genus Chironomus; species Chironomus tepperi. The sequence continues at coordinate 23,905 of NW_027226400.1, forward strand.
GTACAACATTAATAACGTCATTGATGAAAATTAAAAACAGAACGCAGCTTAGTACTGACCCCTGCGGGATTCCGATAATGGTAGACAATAAATCCGAATATGCTATGCTAAAACGTGTCTGTTGAAAACGATCAGTGAGGTAAGATTCAAACCATGACAACACCTTGGGATCACACCCATATAAGCTCAGTTTGTGCAACAAAAGGGTTCTATCAACCGTCTCAAAGGCTCTTTTCAAGTCTATAAAAACAGCGACAGTAACAAGATTTTTGTCGTTGGCATCCTTAAAATCTGTCAATACATTTGTGACGGATGTTTCGCAATTGTGTTGGTGACGGAACCCAGATTGCTGTGGTGCAAAAAGAGCGTTTATTTCAAAGTGATCAGTTAACTGATCTTTGACTACTCTTTCAAGTAATTGGGCAATGATGCACAAGGTATTTACCGGTCTTAAATCATCTACACTCAGTGACCCCTTCACTTTCTGTATTGGAGTTACTGTCGAAATTTTACAATAGTCAGGTACTATGCCATTGGATAAGGACTCATTTATAAGTGAAGTTAGTGATATCAGGAAGTCGGCATTGCCTATGGCGTCAAGCAAGACTTTACCGGAAACGTTGTCATTATAGTATTTTTTTTTCATTTCGCATAAATAAATTTGGACTGTGTTGTGTGTAACTTTGGAAAAAGAAAATTGGGTTGGAGATGGTGTTACGTAAAACTGAATGTCTACGTCTATTTGAGGGATTTCGGATGTCAGAATTTCGATACTCCGTATAAAATGCGTATTGAGTCTGTTACTGACGGTTTTAGGATCAGTTTCTAAAGTGCCATTGAATTTTACAGCATGTAACTCATTCTTGTTGTTGTTGTCATAAATCGATTTTATAGTTTTCCATAGTTTTTTGGATCTTCCTTATTAATGATTAATTGTCTTTGTAAATATGTAGATTCGGCTAGCTTAAGCTTATTCTTATATAAATTTCTTGCTTTTGTGTATTCCTTCCACTTTGCGTCTGACCTACTTTCATTCCAACACTCTTTACAAGCAATTTTTTTGAGTTTCAAATCGTTTAATTCTCTGCTGTACCATTTAATCGAAGGGTTAAATTTTCTTACTGTTTTCGTGATGCTGGAATTAAGGTAAGATGATAAACTTTCATGAATGAACGCAAACTTATTATTAACACCGTCAGATAGGTCAAAGTCACGCCATTCAACTAAAGAGAGATGGCTTCGCAGATCCTTGGGAGAATAATTTGACCAGTCAACATAAGTGGAAGGGATTTCGCTATTTTGTGGATTATTGTGGATGAAAAAGTCTAGTACAATAAAATTATGATCAGCAATGTTGCAGTCATTTCTGACAGAAGGTTTGAGACTCTTTGAATTTGTAGCAACCCAGTCGATGATTGTACTACTGCCTTTAAATTCGCGCGTTGGTGATTTGACTACCTGTTTAAGGTTGAACGACTTCAGTCTTTGAACTATACTGCTGGTTTTCGCGCACTTATTGTTGTAGTCATAATTAACGTCTCCAATAATATGGAAGCTCGATGATTGATTAGCTAATGTCTCGCATGTACGTTCAATGAAACTTAAAAAGTCTGGATGAGTGGCATCGTGTCCCCTATAAACTAAACAAAATGTTTCTTTGGAATAACCATAAAGAATCCTGAATGACATCGACCAAATGTTTTGTTCGCTGAAAGAGTCAAATACATCAATTTTAACGGAAGAGTGCACATAAATCGCTACACCTCCAGTACGTCTGTTGTGCGAGTCGATTCGATAAAGTGTATAGTTAGCAATGGACAGCTCATTGTCATTCATATCTGGGATAGTACGTGTTTCAGAGAGCAACAAAATCTTGGGTTTGAAATCTAAAGTGAAAATTTTAAAAGCATTTAAATTTGCCATGAGGCTCTGTGCATTCGTATACCATAAAAGATGCATCTTTGATTGCTACAACGAGCGTTCGATCTCATTCCTCAACTTTGTAAGCCTGTTTTGCATAGTAGGGCATTTTATGTTATAAGAGGGGTGATTCGTGTCTACGTTGACATTGAATTTGGACACAGCTTCCAGACAATTTATGCATTTTGAAACTAAGGATTTACATTCATCTGATTTGTGATGTTCGGAACACTTGGGACAGATGTGGGTGTCTGACTTGCAGTTTTTTGCGATGTGCCCAATACGAGAACATTTGTAGCATCTTGTCACATTAAGTGCATCAAACACTCTGAATTTCCTCCACTTGATGCTTAGATACCCTTGTCTCAAGGCATTTTTGTGAGAGTTTGGATCCAATTGAATGATAAGCACACTTTGATTCTCATTGCTACGATATTTTGTTTCCTTAACAATCTTGACTTCCTGCTCTTTGTCGATGAAGATGTTCTGACTTACAATGGCATTAACAATCTCTTCGTGCGAATAATCAATATTTTCAAAACGGATTAGCTTTAAGTGACGCTTGTCGTTCTTATACTCTGATACTGTAAAATCATCCGCCAATTTATCTTTAACGGAGGACGCAAAAGCTGCGATGTCTGAATTTCCTGATTTCAAAATTACATTATTATTGCGCGTCATTCGCAAACCGGTAATTTTATTAACTTCGGGATCGATTGACCTTTTTACTTTATCCCTTAACTGTTCATCGTTCAAATCTGGGTCCTTTGGCGCAAGAATCAAAGTTGATTCCTTGACTACATCTGAGAAAGAACGTGTCTTATCGGGAACAGACATATAACTAGCGGTCAGATTAGACATTTCAACATGCTTTTTGTTCGCATCCTTGATTTCCTTGATCATTTCTAACATTGATCGATTCATAGAATCAAGTTGAGTTCGAATATTGCATGCAGTTACTGAAAATGAGGTAAGAGATGGGGCACATTTCACACAGAAGTATCTAAATCCTGACAACTCGGCTTTTTGGATAAAATCTCCATCGATTTTTGCATTATTAAATGCCTTGTTACAAGTGTGGGTTAAAAGTTTACAAATAGAACATTGAGCGAATTCTTGAAGGTTTGATTCTACATTACAATTTGGACAATTTTTAGTTGTATTAGACATTACGAATTGGATGGTACTTATCGATTTAATGCTGAATACGTTCACAAGGTTCGGGTATGATAACGGCAATGTACGCGATTTTCAACGGCTAAACCGATTTTGAATATTTACTAACACTGCCTTAACGAATTTCACAGATGTAAACAATTGCGATTTACGATTAAGATCTAAGCAATTATACTATATTGATGACTCAAATACTAATAAAATCACTTGTTTTCACTTAATAATCTGATTATAATCAATGTCTGTCACTATATCTCTTAGTTTTGAAAAAGATCAAAATACTTTTCTTTATTTGACGCAGAAAATTGATAATTATTCAAAATTGATCTAAATGCATTGAATCTTGTAACACTTCAATATAACTCGCTAAAGCAATGAACTTGGCAGACGTCTGACAATAAAATTGACTTCTATTTCACAGTAAATCCGATGAAATTAAAAATTTAAAACAATATTTTTTTTTCACAACAACACAGTCTAGGGGTGGGAACCTTTTTGACATATTTTGGCAAATCAAAAAGGACTTCAATTTGAATGTGACGTATTGTTTCAGTACTAAAAAAAAACGGACCCGTTAACGGCCGTTTTTCGGAAAAAAACGGAAACGGCCGTTTTTTAAAAATGCCGTTTTTCAGAAACCCTAAACAAGATTCAGTAAGGTAAAAAATAATTTTCCGATCAAGTAACAAGATCCAGTAAGGTCATGCAAGATCCAGAAAGACATTAAAGCAAGATCCAGAAAGATTTGAGTCATTTTCAAGGAACTATCAATAAAAAAAACTTGAAAAAATGTGAATTTTTGCAAAGATATTCGCAAGATTTTCATTAGGATGAAAAACGATTGAAAATACATTTTTGATATCGATTTTCCCATGCTTGTAAGAAAAACCTTCAAAAATTTATTTTCTGCCTTAATTTTCTGAAGTTAAAAAGAAAACCTTTTAAAATGTAAGGTTTTGCATAATTTTTCTCAAATTAGGATGAAAAATCTTAATAAATCCAATTTTCTGTATATTTTCCTTTATTTGACTAAATAATGGTTTTAAGGAATCACTAATTTTAATTTATATACATACGTATGCATAAGTATGCTTGCACATGTAAGCACATATTTCTCGAACCCTACTTTTTTCATAATCACATGATTATGTTCACTGATCATGATCAGTGAGTATAAAAAGTAAAAGTTAATTAAGTTAACTGATAAAACCCGAATGGTATCCGAAGTGATAAAGTAACATTACTTCTTGAAATTTGCATCATCAAAAAATATAATAATTTAAATATGTCTTTTGCCATATTTTTATTATTATATATTTACAGATGGTGGCTTCAAGGAAAAACGTGAGATCTCGAAAGTTAAGCAACGCAGCAATAAGATGGGTGACCGAAAAAAAATTCTAAGTTTTAAAATTTTCAGAAAAAAAATTAATAATTTCTACTAACACACATACAAAAAAATACTTAAAAAATTCAGCTAGCACCAAAAAAAAATTGGTTAACTTAATTAATTTTTTTGTTTTTTCATGATCACTAACCCGAAGTGATCATGATCACTGATCACGCTCAGTGATTGCAATCACTGATCATGATCATTATTGCGTCTGATTACGATCAGTGACTATGAAAGTGAAAAAATTGCAAGTTATGATCGTAATCAGACGCAATAATGATCATGATCAGTGATCATAATCACAAAAGCGCGATCGCGTCGGTACCGTACCGTCATCAAATAATGTATGGAGTGATGATGAAAATTTATCGTGATCAAAACTCAGTTTCATCATCACAAATATCGCATCTGATCATGCTCATTGCCTGTTAGGGTTACATTCAGCAACACTGAGCAAACTAAATTCAGCAACGCTGAGCTGAACCATGAACCGAATGTCGTGTGTGGCATCGATCCAGACTCACCACCAAGGTGTGCCGCAACAAATAAAAGGTTGTCCACCACTAACTTAACCTGAATTCTGTGTAATTGTCCCATGTACGTCAGCAAAATATTCCCTAAAGGATATCCTATCATACTTTTGTGTATTTACATGAAAAGCAACAATTTTCATTGAAAAGTCCGATGAGACTATCAATTCGCTATAGTAAAACTAAGGTAGAGGCATTACCTTGTAATTTGTGTACATACAAATCTCTGTACTACCATAAAGCTTAATGAATTGAATATAATTGAAAATTTTGTAATCCTCAAAGGGATATTTTGGATGTTGGTATTTTTAGTATAACCTAAAAAGAAGTAATTTTAAAAGTCACTTCCATGAAAGAATTGAACTTTTTTCTATACTCAATAGGGACAATTTGTCAATAGCTTTTGTGACATTGTGAATCAATGGTTTTTCGTATAAATTTTGCTGTAAATGACAGTCTACTATAATGGATGTTTAAAGGCAATTTATTTTATTTTATTACTTTCTTTTTTGAGGGGGATGAGGATATGGGCTGTCATTTTTGGCTATTTGTTGCATTCGACGTAGTTATGAATGGAAAACTTAGTTTTTATATGCTGTCTAGAGATGCACAAAAGATATATTTTTTGGTAAACGTAGGATAAAGTTTTAATTGAAATTGATATTCGTATTCGAGAAGTTTTTAGAAAGAGTTTAACGGATTTAATTAATTTAAATTGATGTCGAGGATAGTAGTCTAATTCTAATCTAGAACAAAATGAATTCAGCAATCCTAAGTCAGTGAATGAATATAATTCAGCATTTTTGAACAAGTTGAATTCAGCATTACTGAACAAGCTGAATTCAGCACCGCTGAACATGTTAAATGAGCTGAATTCAGAACTACTGAGTAAGCTGAATGAGTCTCTAGATAATGAAATCTCCACTAAGCTACACATTTCATGTCAGGACATTATCAAGAACTAATTTATTACACGTCCATACAAAAACAATATAAAGTTCATGTAGTTTTCAAACAACATCATTAATTAAAGTTCGAAAGCCACAAAAATTTTCATTAACATCATGTAAACAAAAATCTTGCCTTGACCTTTAACCCATCATCCGTGATATCCATCAAAAGGTCAAAAAAGAAAACTAAAATAAATGTGTGAGACAAGAACGTTTAAAATCACCCCTGCATGTCTATTGAATGTTCATTTACTTAAGTAAGCACAGCACGTTCTGGTATCAAATAAAATACCATAAAATAATGTATCGAAAGAAATGTTTGTTCAGAGAACCCATTAGAATGTAAAGAAGTACGACCGAAAGAAAAATATTTAAAGGGACACAAGAAAAAAAAAACTTGTGAAAAAGTATCTTTTGGACGGAAAATTGTCAAGAAGAAAAAAAAGGTTCATGTTGGACACAAAAGATATAAATAAGAAAGGTGGTGCTGAATAATTGGAGAGTTTAATGTCTGAAACGCAATGACTAGAGTTTTTGCAGTTTTGGAGGAAGATGAATTCGGTTGAATTAGCACTTTTTCAGCAGTGCTGAGTTTAGCTTGTTCAGCTGTGCTGAATTCAGCTTTTTCAGCGGTGTTGAATTAAATTCATTCAGTTTGTTTAGCTTACTGAATTCAGCGCATTCATTTTGTTCAGTGGTGCAGAATTTAGCTTATTCAGCGGTGTTGAATTCAGCTTGTTCAGCAGTGCTGAATTCAGTTTGTTCAGCAGTACCGAATTCAGATTATTCAGCATTGTTGAATTCAGATTATTCAGCATTGTTGAATTCAGATTATTCAGCAGTTTTGAATTCAGGTTTTTCAGCAGTGCTGAATTCAGCTTTTTTTAACAATACTGAATTCAACTCATTCAATTTATTCAGTCATGCTGAATTCAACATGTTCAGCAGTGCTGAATTCAGCTTATTCAGCAGTGCTGAATTAATTTTGTTGTAGGTTAGATTTCTTAAATCAATGCCTCAAATTCCCAGACAAACTGCTCCAAGAAAATTCTATTAACCTATAAAGTAACCGTATTGGATTCTGTCTCTATAGAAATATTAAAAAAGGGGCCCGAATGAGAAAAAATTATTCAAAATGTGATAATAATTTGTATTTTGACCTCAACTTACATAACCAATTCATTTTCTCAGTATAGTCAACCTTCCGTTTCAATTCTCGCAGTAGCAATTTCAAGTCATCATTTGTTATTCTACCGCTCAACTGTTGCTGCTGCTGCTGATGATGATGATAAATATTCTGTGACTGTTTATTGCTATTTATTGTTGTTAGCTTTACTTTTGTTGATTTACTTTGGTCCTTATCATCATCATCCGTACTTTCGTCATCGTCAACAGAAAATATACATTTCTTATTGTCTCTGCTGTTTAATAATATCGTGGTAGTGCTTACATTATTTGACTCATTTTTTATATTTGTATTGACATGTTCGTGAATAGCCATTGATGCTGATGCAGCTTGTGGTGATGTCGTAAGGTCATTACTGCCATTATTATTTATATTATTATTTTTACTATTATTTCCCGATGATGCTGAATAATTCATATTACTTTTACTATAATAAACTTTTTTATGTGCCGCGTTTGCGATTCTGTTATGATGATCTGTCGTATGTCTTAACAATTCCTGTTGATGATGAATTTTTATGACGGTTTCTTCTAAATATCTTAAATGATTAATTAATTCTGGACTATTTTCAACACCCGTTGTATTTTCATTAATATCGAAAATATCATTCAATTTATGTGTTAATGAAATTGTTGTTGCAAGTGGTGGTTTACCAAAATTACATAAACTTTTCTTTTGGAGATCCTTTAAGTCAATACGCCACGCCTGCTCGAGACTACGAAGACGTTGTGCTATTTGTCCACATTCGGCTAATAGCTCAACATCAACGTTAAACTCTTCTTCAACTTGGAACATTCGTGCGTTTCGACAACCTTTACGGAATTTTCTTTCGTCACTTCCTGTTCCTGTGTTGGTATTGCACTATCCACTTTTTTGATATCAATTTCACGACCTTGATGACTTCCGGAAACGTAGTACTTTGATTGATGAAGATTGCAGCGACAATTTCTGTTTAAAGCTTTACTCGTCCTTCTCACTTCCTTCCGTCTGTCGCTTAACGTTCGTCTAATGAAACTTTATCGTAATGTCTGCACTGAAATGAATCAAATAAGTAAAGACGTAATTAGATAATTGGGTCGCAACAATGTGTCAAAAAGAATGAAGGGAAGTAGATAAATAAAAGGAAAAAAATGTGTTGAGTTGAAAAGGTTATTACAGTTTGTGGGCGTATGAAGCGCATTTGTGGGTTTCCCATTAAACAGACTTAATTTTAGTGCAAATTGTGTTTATTTAACCCTAAAATTCACTTTATTGAGCATAAAAATTTTAATTAATTTCTAATGGATCATAATCAAATTCCCTACAAGTCAGCAACACCACCATCAGACATCCCAAACAGTACCCAAACTAAACCTCTTCAACAAAATAATCCAAATCATGCCATAAAGAACAAAAAAAGTTAATTAAAATTATGATTTTGATCCTCATTATTCTAAGCTATCGTCATCATCATCGTAGTGTATATGGAATAAGATAGCAGAGATTAATGTTATTTATTCTCAAATTTCATATCCTTTTTTCGCATAACATATTCATTAGCTATGTAAAAATAAAGCATATTGAGAATGTCATAAGAATTTGATTTACATGTAACATGATTTGAAATGAGCGAAGAAATATTGAATTCTCGTAATATGAAAATGAAATTAGAATTGGGGGTTCTTGTTTGCTGGTAAAAATATTAAATGAAAATAAAGCCGAATTCTGCAATTTTTTTAGATCAGCTGAATTCGGCTTGTTAAGTGCAGCATTATTCATCTTGGCTGAATTCAAAAATCTTCAACTCAGCTAAATTCAGCAATTTTGAGTTTATTTAAACTGAGTTTAGTTTGAGTTCTTAGCTTAGCTGAATTCAGCAATATTCTTATCAACTGAAAAGCAATTCATCTGAATGCAGTGTTGCACATCTTAACTGAATTCATCACTTCAGATCTCAGCTGAATTCAGTGATGCACTTCTCAACTGAATTCAGAACTGCACATTTTAGCTGAATTCATCACTCAGCATATCTGCTAAATTCAGCACTTACATTCTAAGTTGAATTCAGCACTAAAATTCTCAGCTGAATTCAGAATTACACATCTCAACTGTATTCAGTACTGCATTTTCAGCTGAATTCAGCACTAGTAAACAGTAAAATTAAGCATTAAATTTCAAAGCTGAATTAGTCGCTCATAAATTCAGTTCATCGGAGTCAACTCAGTTAAACAAAATATTCTAAATTTACTTGAGTTCCAAACTGTTTTCATGAAAAGCACAAATTAGTAAATCTATCATAAATCCATCCCTAAATCAGCATGACTCAGAGTTGATACCTGATTCAATTTCAATCCACAATATAGCCGATCTTATGCTGGATTTTAGAAGAATTAACCAACTTGTGGTATTGGGGTTTATCATAAAATCTCACAAAATTCCTGATTTATTTCAAAATTGCGTCGCAATGATGACTAATCTTTGGAGCAACATGATAATAAATTTGATAAAATATTTCCAAAGAATTCATCATCATCATTTTCACACAAAACCAAAATATTTTACAAAACAAGTCTTTAAAATCTCCAAAAAATTATTTAAACATAGGAAAAAAAATAAGTATCGCTTCTCGTAGAAATATGAGATTTTTTTTTCAATAATTCGGAATAAATTTTGTTTCATAGTAAGAAAAAGTAGAATTTTACGCTTTTTTTATAAAACGAATATTTTTGTGAATAAGACAGAGCTTAAGTAGAAATGGAACGGAATGAATTTTATTTATTTGATTTATAAGACAGAAATAAGCAAATGCGATACTTCAAGGATATAAAATGCAATGAGAAGTGGAACTTTTTTCAGTTCCTTCCTCTACTAATGTTCTACAGCAATGATGAGCAACCTTTGTGCCGCGGCACACTAGTTTGTTGCACACATTTTATGAAAATGCCATAAACCGTACAACTTAAATGATTTCAGTCGAGCCGTATCACCAAGGTGTGCCAAGCAAAAGGTTGCCCACAACTGTTGCTACTGCATAAATAAATTCTGTTTTTTATTGCAATTTCAATGCAACAATAAAGAAACTGGATAGACGTTCAAGATGTTTTGTTGCACATTTTTAAGTTTTATTCTGTGAAATATTGTAGGAAAGTTTTGTATTTATTTAGGATAAGGAAGTTGAAGCTTGAATTTATTGATTTTTAGACAGTTGAACTTACAAGTTTTACAAAAAAATAATTTGAATTGATGAGATTGTCCCAACTTAGATTCATAAATAACTCAAAAATTGAGCATCTATAAACCTGAATGGAAGAGGTGACTCCGGGAAGTCGAAGCTTTACTCTGAAGCTGACCTAATGTCAAGATATGGTGTGT